>NC_073306.1:165577789-165787789 GCF_027595985.1 Sorex araneus
CTCTCAGACAGCCTGGCAAGCTACTAAGAGTACCTTGCCAGCATAGCAGAGTCTGGCAAGCTACCCATGACATATTCGATATGCCAAAAACAGTAACAAGTTTCACAATGGAGATGTTACTGGTGCCCACTTGAGCAAATAGATGAATAACTGGACGACAGTGCTACAGTGCTGCAGGCACTTTATTATCCTGCTCTTCATTCCACTATTTTTGAACTTTTGGGCATATCTCAGATTCTTGTTTAAGAATTTTTTTTTAGGATTTTTATAAATAAGTTCTGTTTCTAACATGGGGAATCATTCCATAATTTCTTTTTAACAAAATGGGAATAGGCAGGCCCTTTGAACCGTTAAACCCTTCAAGTTCTTGGGGAGGGGTCGAATCTAATCCCAAGACAACTAGGGTATTTCTGGGTTAGGGTCATAATAGTTGGGGGGAGGAAGATAAATTCTTAGCTGTTTTTGTTTTCTGTTATTCCACCTTTGGAGAAGCTTCGGAAAGTTTGATTGGTACAGGGCTTGTTCTGCAAACTAGTTTTCTGTGAAAAGACTGAGTGGAGAGATTTGGAGGTTAAAACATAAATAGAATCCAGTCACTCTGTCTCTCCTGAACACAGCAATATTCATCTGAATTATTTATAAATGGATGTATTAGATGTCCTGTTATTTTGAGTAAGTATCTAGTTTTAATTAGACAAGGTACATAAGCATTTTAATTAGATTTCCAAATATATCATCTGAGGTTTTCATCTCAGAAAATATCAGTAATTTGATGTCTTCTTCATTAAATATAAGTGCAGTGAAATCTTATGCATAGGTTTCCAGCTCAAGATTTGTGTTATTTTAAAGGACTGTAATATGCTCAAACTATTTCATCTAAAATTTCTCTAAGCTAATGGAGTATATGAAAGTAATGAAGTTAAACCACAACTTGTTAAGTGCGGTGTATTTTATAGGATAATGCTGGCATTCTGAAAGCATTCTTTGCTCTGTTTTTTTTTAAATTCAGTATCAATGAATGAGTGTGTGTGTGTAATCAAATGAGATACTGAATCCTATTATACCATGGAATTGTAACAGGAGTCTCTACTTTATTAACATATTTGAATATAAGTATGTTTTATAGCATAAAACAGAACAGACATCTTTAACCATAAGCATAGTCTGAAAAATTATACTTTTTTTTCAAATTTTTAAAACATATTCATATAACAAGGGTTTTCCACAATTGTCTTTTATTGAAATAAGTCAACTAAAATCACCAAGACACTGATAATGTTCTTACACCTGTGTTAAAATCTGAAATACTCTACTTCCCCAGCAGAAACTAATTCCGGAATGGAGAAATGGTGGGAGTGAAAGATGGTTGTGAAGTCCAGCTTTTCTACTTGCAAGGCAGCTGGTATAATTTTTGCAACCCTCTGAAAACTTGTCTCCTTATCCAGTTATACAGACTGTATCTACTTTGAAACTGCTAATACTATTGCAGATAATGTAAAGAAATATTCAGCATCAAACCATTTCTCATGAAATGATAGTTTTCATCTCCTAACAACCTTCAACCTTATTTTTCTCTTTATTTTCTGTTTTCCCATATTTATTTTGGTTCAGACTTTATTCTGACTGTATCTATCATCACATCTTTTCCATATGAAATTTGTGAATGCACCTCTAGATTGTTTTCAGCATTCATCAATAAGAAACAGAGTCATCAGAGATCGTTTATTTCATTACTTTCATTATTGTGTGACTAAATTTGAGATGCTTTCTGGGCAATTAATATTAAAACAGAATCAGATAAATTTTGCCATTGAAAAGTACATGTTTCAAGTTTAGAATTATTGGTTAATGCAAATAATTGTGTTTCTGAAGAGACTCAATATGATACTGTTCAGATACGTTTCTCAGAATTTGTATTGAATACAGCTTAAAGAAACCTAGAAGAGTTTCTTTCTCTATGAGAATAATTTCCACATATTTCTGTTGACTGTCTAGTCCCCAGGCGGCTAGGGGAAGCCTCAGTGGCTCTTTTTCTTGCCACCCGTGTTTGGTGGACTCGAGCCGCTCCCCGACCCTGAGCAGCCCCGGCCATGGGGCTGATGAAGGAGGAAACAAGAGCCAAACTGGTTGATGATCAGTTGCAGTTTATTCCATTCTCCCCACGCGCCTGTCCCAGTCTCACTGAGCTTCCCATTCTATTCCCACACTGCCCCTCATTCCTGTCTCCTGTTTCTCCCACCCATCTCTCCATGCTCCCCCTCGCAGTCACATTTCTCATCTCTCCTCACGGCTGCTCCTGCATTCTTCCCCTACATTCTTCTCCCTCAGTCCCCGTCGCTAGTCTCTCTGTGTTTCATCTTGCTGTCCTGGTCTCTCTTAGCTCTCTCCAACTTCCTGTATTCCGGTAACCATCACACCCCATCCCACAGCAAAATCAACATAAGAAAGCCCTTCCTTTGCTCACAGGCAAAGTACCACTTAAGGTGTTTTTCCTTATTTCCTTAGTCCTGTAACTTAATAACATCTTAATTCTACTTCTTAATTATTTGGTATGGGAACAGTAAGAGATACATTGAGCTTGTAGGGTGGATCTCCTGGGGATATCTTGCCACAGACCCAGACTGCAGTGTTCAGGCTGGATTAATCATTCCTAACTCTATCAGGGTCAGAATCTAGTTATTACCTTTTGGATCATGACATAATTGGTCTATGACCATGCTCTTAACTTATAGTTAAGTATTATGGCACTTTGGCCAGGCCCATTTCAATGTCAGGGTAGCACATAGGTCACAGCTTGCCCTGGGTCTATCCAGTCCCTCGTCAGGATCCTGCTTTGGGAGTGCTAGAAAGTAAGGGCACTTGATACTTAGGTCGAGAAAACAGATGCCCAGGAGGAAATATTATCTGGAGTCAATTAAGTCCCAGGTTACAAAAGCATAGAATTAATGTCTTCTTGTGCCCATACAAAAAGGACATTCCTCTGAATTAACTGTACAAAGGACTTAAGGAGAAGAGGAAAGCAATATTTAAAAGTCAACAGAGCACAAAGAAAGAAGTTACAAATAAACACAGAGTGATAGGCGCACTGTGATGGGAGTAACCCAATAAGCCTAAGTTCCCTACGGCAAGGCTGAAAGAACAAACCATTATGATCCTACATGTGACTTTGTCTATCCTGTTCTTAAAAAGTGTGTTTTTAGGTGTTTCAGTTAAAATACATGACCATAAAAGCAAGTAAGACCTAATAAATTAGAACAGCTTTCACATTCTTGTGGTATCTTCTCTTTGGTGCAGGACTAAAATTCCCCTGCAGGGCACTAACTACAATGCAATAGATAAATATGTCAGATATATTAGTTACCTTAAACTTACATAGAATTATATGATAAATATATATACAAAATGTATACAAATATATATAACTGTAGCACTGTAGCATTGTCGTCCCATTGTTCATCGATTTGCTCGAGTGGACACTAGGAATGCCTCCATTGTGAGACTTGTTGTTACTGTTTTGGGCATAAGGAATACACCACAGGTAGCTTGCTGGGCTGTGCTATGTGGGCGAGATACTCTTTAGTAGCTTGCCAGGCTCTCCGAGAGGGATGGAGGAATCAAACCTGGGTCAGCCGCATGCAAAGCAAATGCCCTACCCACTGTGCTATTGCTCCAGTCCATACAAATATATAAAAATTTATATAAATTTTATATAAATTCATATACAAAAATAAGTGTAAAAATTAAAGAGTTTAAGTTACATTGTACATCAAGTATGGAAATGATAGGTATTAGGAGGGCCCAAATAATTCTGGTCATCCTTTCCAAATCTACATGCAATTTATGACACTATAAATTATCTTTTGTCTTTGTGGTCCAGATCAAGAAACAGTTCTATAGTGACATCACATTCATTGGTTTTAATCAAATTCCTAGTATATTCTGCATATTTTTGTTGAAATGCTTATCACATTTCAATTTAATGATTAGATGTCTTTTTCTGTCTTACTGATTAAGTCTCTTCTAGGTAAGTGATTTTTTTTTTTCATTTTATTTTCTTTTTTGTTTTCCTTGGTGGAGACACATCTGGCAGTACTCAGAGTTTACTCATAGCTCTGTGCTCAAGGGTCTTTCCGGGCAGTGATTGGTCACATGCAAGGCAAACATCCTATCTTCAATACTATGTCTCTGGCTTCTGTAGTGTCTTTGTTTTGTCCGAGGAAACCACCCAGCGCAGAATAATCCCCCAGCAAATACTTATTTTACCTGTTATTGATGTTCCTCTGTTCTTGAAATTAATAAGCAAACAGCCTTCAGAATATAATCAACATGTACCTATTGTAGAAAATTATTCAATAAGTAAAATATTAATCAGAATTTCATAAATTGACTTGAAGCTGGAATTTCAAAATTATTTTACAGGAAAAGACTTATAGACTCCCATATGCAAATCTTTATATCCCTTCATATTCTCCTACCTCAAATGGTTCAATATATTGTGCATGCAAATAAAGGCATTTAAAAAAATTCTCTTTTTTTCATTTGTTTTGAGCTACACCTGCCTGCATTCAGGGCTTGTTTGTGGTTCTGCTCTCAGGAATCATTCCTGGCAGTGTACAGGGGACCATAATGGGATGTTAAGGATAAACGGTATGCAAGGAAGCGTTTCACTGCTGTGCTATCTTCCCAACCCCTAGTTCAAACACTTAAGTTAATTTTTTCTTGAAGAAACCGATAGCTGGTCTTTGAGAGAACTAATACATAACAATGTACTTAGTTTATTTATGTAATTGATAAAATTAAGACTTCAAAAGGACAAATCAATGGAACTAGCCGTGATTCGGTTTGCATAGTTTCCTATGACTGAATTCTGCAATTCTGGTAGATTGCTAGCAGAATATATATGATTGAAATTACTTTCGTTTTCCATGAAATTTTCTTTTTTGTCTGTTGCTCTCCATTTTCCCATGTTTGCATGCAAATGAATGGGCAAATCTTGTGTGAAACATTGGAACATCTTATCTCCATGGATCAGCTAATTTTGTAAGATAGCAGCAGCCATAACATACGGAGATATTTTTGGATTCAGATTGCACTATGCCAAATATTTAATGCAGTGCAGTATATCCACTTGGGAGTAAAAAACACAATTTTGTTTTTAAATTTCACGAGATACCTAAAGCTGGACTGGAGCCATAGCACAGTGGGTAGGGTATTTGCCTCGCACATGGCCGACCCGGGTTCGATTTCTCCATCCCTCTCAGAGACCCCGGCAAGCTACCAAGGGTATCCCACCCGCAAGGCAGAGCCTGGCAAGCTACCTGTGGCATATTCAGTATGCCAAAAGCAGTAACAACAAGACTTACAATAAAGACGTTACTGGTGCCTGCTTGAGCAAATGGATTAACAATGGGAAGACAGTGCTACAGTGCAGTGCTATCTTAAGCTGCAGAAAATTTACAGTAGACTGGGAAGTTAGTAGAAAAATATTTTTCTTTTTTCTTTTGTTTTTATGTAGATTTCTGTTGAAATACTAAAAAAAGAGTATTAAGTGTATATTGTAATAGCTTTCTTATATTAATCAACTAAGAAACTCATGTCAAATTATATACAAAGAGGAAATACTGAGCCAAGATTACAAAGAATATTATCCAAAGAAGTTGAGTGATAGTGAAGCTATACTAAACAACTAAAGGGCAAAATAAGGTAACCATCACTGATGGTGAAAGTGATATTTTTGAGACAATAGGGATGGTGCATTGATACTCATCTGTCAATCATTTCCCCCATTATATTCATTCAATTAGTGTAAGTATATATTTTTCTGCCCATGTCACAGACACTATGCAATGTGCAGGAAGTGCATAGTAAAATTAGTATAATTCTTCCTCCTGTAAAGTTTGTACAATAATATGTCTGTGTTTACAATGATGATAGAAATATGAAGAGAAAAAGAAAAATAGAGTGTGGTAGAAATAGCTTAAAAATCTAGTTTTTGTTTGGAGAGATGACTCAAAGACCTGAAGCTCGTGTTTTTTATAAAGGAGCTCTAAGCTTAATACTGGGTATCACATGTTTCCCAAACTAACACCAGAAGTGGCTCCTGAGAACTACGAGATGTGATTTACCTTTTACTATAATCTGTTTTGGCCCTGGAGATTAAGGAAATAATAGATTAAGCAAAATTAAAATATTAAAAGAGAAATAATGGGCCAGGGAGGGAGAAATCAAGGAAGTGAGAGTATAACAAATGGAGATCTGAAAGCGAGAAGGGAATTGGCCCACATAAGAAACTGAGAGACCAGAGCAAGAGTATAGTAGGTGGGGGGCTGCCTCGGATGCAGACAACCCAGTATCCCCAAAACCACATTTGGTGTTCTGAGCACCACCAAAAAATGAACCATGAACCCAAAGCCAGGGCTAAACCTTCAGCACAGTCGGGTGTTGACAAAAAATAAATAAATAAACTGAATTTTGATCATTATGTATAGATTGTAGTAAAAAAATGGATAAATTTGAGATATAACCTGGGAATTAACTATTAGTGTGCCAAGATGACAGATTTATCGTGGTAATAGATGAAACAGAACCTATGGTTTAAGTGTGTGCTCTGTTCTTTGTTCTTTCTATAGTGTTCTTTGTTATCAATCAAACATTTAGCTTTCATTGTATAAAATAATTCGTACAATCCCAGGCATAGTTTTCCACTACAAATAAGTTATTATTTGAATACTATACTGCTTTCTGCATTAATTTGTTTCACCAATTTGTCCAGATAGCAGTATGTTCTGGAGACCATGTTAATGTTATTATAAGGCTATAGAAAGGCTCAGAGTTCTTGAGCTCAGGAAATTTATAATATTAAAGGAGAATATTAATCCAAATGTTTAATATATTTTCATAGTTTGTGTTTTATAGTATAGTTAAACTTCAGATAAATAATGAAGAGTGCAAAGATTACAGAAGTAATTTCCTTATATCTCATGTTCAGTTTCCCCTATTGAATTATTTCCTTAGGAAAATATATTGGTCATGATTAATGGATCAATTTGGATTTAGTGCTGTTATGTAGCACTGCAGCACTGTCATCCCGTTGTTCATCAATTTGCTCGAGTGGGCACCGGTAATGTCTCCATTTTGAGAACTATTGTTCTCCATTGTGAGAACTATAGGTTTTGGAATATCAAATACACCACTTGTAGCTTGCCAGGATCTGCCATGTGGAGTGCTATTATGTATATTCAATATATATTCTATACTGATATTTTCTCCATATTTGAGTATTGTGCTTAGAGGATCTCATTCAGAATGCTACATTGCATTTAGTACTCATGAATCCCTAAATTCTATTAACTTTGAACTTTTTCTTGTTTTTATAGATCTTAAAATTTACATGTTTGGTCAGATTTACTACAGAATATCCATCCATTGGAATTTGCCCAATATTGCTTTCATAATTAGACTGGAGTTACTGGTTTGAGGGGAAAAAAAAAACACACCAACATCACATTAGGTACAGCACCACTGTTTATGTTGACTTTGACTGCCAAAATTATTATTTGTCAGGCTTCTCCACTGTAGAGTATCTGGGTATTCACAAGACCCCATTTCAGTAATGGGTAATTATGTTCCCTATCCTAAGGAGAAGACTAAGTACTCAAGTTAGTTAGAATTTTCCACATGGGATATGTACCTTTTCTTGCTTCTTTCTGTATTTATTTGATCATTGAATTCATAAAATATACTTTATATTTTGGACTGTAACACAATACTATTCTAGATTTTTATTACCCAAATTCTTATGACTTTGTACATTAAATATTCTTTTACTGGGCTCCAGTTTCCATTTCACTTACCTCCAAATTTTTTTTTTAATTTTTATCCTCCTTTCACTCTCAGCTTTTTCTTTCTGGAATAACAGTGATCCAGTCCCATGTTACATATTTCGCTAAGTCATTTCTCAAGGAATAATTTTCTTTGTATTTTTTACATAATTATTCCTTCATCTCTGATTTATTTTAAACATAGTGTTTGTTTCTATCATGTATGCTTTGAATTGAAAACATATTTATTTCTATAATAAGACTCAACAGATATTTGTTCAAGAGATCAATTAATTCTGCGAAATCCAAATGGAGATGTAACTCCAACATTTTCTACTTTCTCCCTAAAAAATATATGTAAAAGCACTGTGCCAAAAGCTTTTTATCCATTATGTCAATAGACTTGCATTTTCTATGAAAGCAGTGTTATTTTATTCAGCTTGTATATTTGAGATAATTGAAGGACATAGATGTCAAGTAGCTTACATAAAGTCACAACTAGAGAAGAACTAGGAGCAACTTGAACTAAATGGTAATTTTACCACAAAGCACAAAACAGACTTAGTCTTGACTAAACAACACTGACTTTAAAATCTGAGTATCCGTTTCTCTTTGATACACATTGAACTTTCTTATGATCCTGATTGTTTTTAAATTCTTCACACTTCAAACCTGCATCTTTCCATTTTAGGGTTTTGTCTTATTTCTTGCCTTCCCACCTTCGGTTTCTCTGACTTCTTGGCTGACTTCATTCACTACAGATCAGCTGCTTGATATGCAATCATCTGGAGCGACAGGGGTCATGTGTGGTGAAAGGTCTGCTTTTAAAGAGACAAACTTCACCAAACTTCACAGACTCATTTCCAATCCTACATGGTAAAGAAAAAAACTTAAACTCTCTCAGCCAGAATCACTTGTTCTACAGTTATCAAGTATCACCTGACTTTGGGAAGCCAACTTTGTTGAGTCAGACTTTGGACAAATCACAGAAAATATTCTATGTAGTTAGAAGGGATAGTAAAGGCATTTTTAGGCATTAGAAGATGAAGAAAGTAAAGGTCAGGAAGGAGCAATAGATAACAGAACTAGTAAAATTAGTGTAAATACTGTCATCACTTCCTCTTTTTTCATGACATTCATGCAAGTGTGCCCAGTGAGGAAATGAGTGATGAACTGATTGCATTTTAATCCTTGAATACCATGTTATAGTCCTATTATACAATATTAACTGGTAAATTATGTTTCTCCCTATTGACAAAGTATTATAAGAATTTAATTCCCTGTAGTGTCCAAAGGATATTCCAATTTCTGTGCTCAGGAGCGAACTTTGACAGTACCTGGATATTCCTAAGTGATCAGGTGATTCAATTAAGATCACAGCCATTGAGGGCACATACAACACAAGTACTTTAGTTCATGGAATATCTCTCTGGCTCCAAGAACGGGGTTATAGAAACATACTGATCTCTATCTTCTACTAAAACATGTAAAAATTACATCATAGAACTTCAGATCTGGATTCATCTTCATGAAATATTGAACAAAAATGAACATGCAGAAAAGAATAGTAAAAGAAATAATGAACTAACATATAACAGAAAAGTAATTTGCTAAGAAAAGGAAATTATTAATTGATAGCATTTCATGATTAGCTATCAGTGCATCTGGTATTATATACTTCTTATCACATATATAAATTCCATACAGTCATTTGTTAGCTAAAAGTAAAATCCACATCTCTTCCCTTCTGTGACCATCGCTGAAGTGGTAAGTGCCAAAATGAAGTTCAACCCTTTTGTGACTTCTGCCCAGAGCAAAAACCGTAAAAGAAATTTCAATGCAATTTCCCACATTTGTCAGAAGATTACGTCCTGCCCTATTTCCAAAGAGCTGAGACAGTGCTATCCATGCCCATCCAAAAGGAAGATGGAGTTCTGATTGAGAGGCCACTGCAAAGGTTAGCAAATTGGCAAAGTAGTCCAGGTTTATAGGAAGAAATATATCACCTACATTGAACAGGTCCAGTGAGAGAAAACAAATGGCACAACTGTCCATGTGGTGGTTATCACTAGACTAAAACTAGACAAAGACCACAAAAAGATACTTGGATACAAGTCTCTCCATGTGAGAAAGGAAAGAGGCAAATATAAGGAGGAAATACTTGAGAAGATGCAGGAATAATAGTATCTTTTTTTTCGAATTTTTTAAATTTTATTGAATCACTGTGAGATAGTTCCAAGCTGTCATGTTTGGGTTACAATCTCACAATGATCAAACACCCATCCCTCCACCAGTGCACATTCCCCATTACCAATATCCCAGGTATACCCCCCCTTTCCCACCCTCCCCCTGCCTCTAAGCAGACAATATTCCCCATACTCTCTCTACTTTTGGGAATTATAGTTTGCAACAGACACTGAGAGGTCATCATGTTTGGTCCATTATCAACTTTAGGCATGCATCTCCCATCCCAACTGATTCCTCTAGACATCATTTTCTTAGTGATCCCTTGTCTATTTCATCTGCCTTCTCCCCTCCGCTCATGAAGCAGTCTTCCAGCTATGGGGCAATCCACCTGGCCCTTGTATCTACAGTCCTTGGGTGTCAGCCTCATGTGATGCTATCCTACACTCCACAAATGAGTGCAGTCCCTCTCTTTCTAACTCATTTCACTTAGAATGACACCCTCCATGTTTCTCCATTTATTAGCAAATTTCATGAATTCACCTCTCCTAATAGCTGCATAGTATTCCATTGTGTAGATGTAAAAAAGTTTCTTTAACCAGTTATCTGTAATAGTATCTTATATACTTCACTTCACTTGTATCACTTATCATCCTGTTGATCTTCGATTTGCTCGAGCAGGTGCCAGTAACGTCTCCATTTGTCACTATCACAATCTAGTGTAGCCCAATGATATCTGCTCACTACAGGAACAGGAAGAGCCTCAAGTTGTCCATTCAGGATTCTGACGAAGAAGTCTGACCATCTTGTTGGTGGGCAGCCACGAAGTCTTTTGACATCCTGTGGAATCCAGTCGGTAACAGCTCTAGTCCAGCAGTCACCTCTGAATTACATTACATGTCCGGCCCATCTGATTTTTGATGCCTTGGCAAACGAGACAGCATCCCTGATTCTTGACCGTCGACAGAGGTCGAACTCCAGATTCCTTCTCTCACTTGAGTAAGATGTGATACTCCTAGCATAGCTCTTTCAATTCATCTTTGGGATACCCGAATTGCGTTCTCATCCTGTTTGAGTAGGGCCCAGGTCTCTTATGTTAATGTGGAAAGAACGGTGGAGTGGAAAAGATGTGCCTGGAGTTGGAGGTTCTTTGTCCTCTTAACCACTTCTTTAATGCGCTTGAAGACATATCACGCTGCTCTTTTTCTCCTGCGTAGTTCTGGTGCCAAGTTGTTCCTCATGTTGAGTTCTTGACCCAGGTACACATAGCTGTTGCACTTAGAGACATTCATTCCATTGAGAGCAAATGGAGCATCAGGGACTAGTTCATTTGTCATGAGCATTGTCTTTTTGAGATTCAGCTGCAGTCCGAACTTTACACACTCGAGGTCGAAGTCAGCCAGCATTTGTGCGGCTTGGCTAATGTTTGGTGCTGTGAGAATGATGTCATCTGAGAAGTGGAGGTGGCGTAGTTGCCTACGTTTTATTTTCAATCCCATTCCTTCCCATTCCAGTCATCACATGACGTTCTCGAGGATGGCACTGAAATGATATCGCCCTGCCGAACCCCTGTCAATGATCACTTCCTTATAGAATGGTGAGATCCTGGTGAATCCACAATACAACTCACAGAGGATCTTGAGGTACTGAGTTTGAATGCCCTGTTTGGCTAGGGCTTCGATGACCACTTCAGTCTCAACAGAATCGAAGGTCTTCTTTATGTCGATGAACGTTAGACAGAGCGGCATCTTGAACTCTTATGAAACTTCAATGAGTTTGGTCACTGTGTGAATATGGTTGATCATGCTGAATTCTTTTTGGAACCTACGTTGCTCGTATGGTTGTCTTTCATCTAGTGTTCTGCCTATTCTATTCAGGATGACACAAGTGAACAACTTGTAGACAACAGACAGCGGGCAGAATGGGCAATAGTTGCCAATGTTGTGGATATCTCCCTTCTTGTACAACAGAACGCCCTGCTTGTTTTCCATTGGAATGGAACCTTGCGGTCGGACAAGTAACGTGTGAAGAGTCGAGCCAGTGTATTGATGAGTACTGGCAGCACATTCTTTAGGTGTTCGGGTCTGACCTTGTCTGGACCGGATGTTGTATGCGTCTTTGCTAACGTAATGGCGTGTCGTATTTTGGAAGGGAGGACGTTGGGAACGACATATCCATCCTGCAGAATTTGGTATGTGGGCAGGAAGACATGGTTGTCAAAGAGATCCTAGTAGAATTCATGAATAATCCTCTCCATTGCCGTTCTAGAAGATGTGATAGATCCATCAGGATGTCGGAGGTCAGTAATCTTGGTCTTGTAGTTGGCAAAGGTCAGGCGAGCATTGCAAATACTTTTCCCGGCTTTGGCCACATTGGCCAACACTGCTGCTCTTCTCTCTTTGAGGTCTTCCTTTATCGATTTTCTGCACAGCTTTGCAAGCTCAGACGTTAGCTTCTGGTTGCCTGACGTTCACGCCAAACCACATTGATGAATGAGCTCGAGAGTTTCCAAAGACAGGCATCTGTTTGTGTCTTTCTCACTCTGGACATTCTTCTCACAGTCATGGAGGTGCTGAATCAGTGGATTGTATTCCTTGTCGATGTTGTCAAGGACGGCATCCTCCCACGTTGGCAATAGTGCCAAAGAGCTCCCAGTTTGTGGTCATTCTGGGAGTTCCCTTAAACTTTGCATACCTTTCTCCCCACTCTGGGAAGTAGAATTTTCCACGGAGGAGACTGGTCCGATCCCATTTGCAATTTTGAGACAACAGCGACATAGATCAGGTCAAACCGTCGATTGAATATGATGTGGTCAATTTCGTTATGGAACTGTCCACCGGGAGACTCCCATGTCCAGCGTTTAAATTCGGCCTTCCTGCACTGTGAGTTAACATGGATGGTCTTGGTCGACATGTTGAACTCAGATAGTCTCTGAACTCAGATAGCCTCTCACCCTAATTGTTCCATTCTAGGCCATGGGTCCCAATGTGGAGTTCTTTGGGTAACCTTCTCGGTCCTATCTTGGCATTAAAATCACCAACAATGATCTTGTAGAAGGTGTGGTCTTCTTTATAGAAGATAGAAACAGTTGGCAGTGAGCCACATCTATTCAAGCATAATCATTTGATTCGGGTTGTTAGGCATTCAAATGAATCAATGGTCATGGCCAAGTTTGTATTGACAAGGACACCAACACCACCCACACCTCTGTTTTAACATGTTCCGAGGAACAATTCTCCGGTGTCAAAAATGTCGTGATGTGATCGATGTCTTCTCTTTTTGGTCAGACCAATGACGTTGTACTTAATCTTCTGTGCTTGCACCATCAGGTCCTCAATGGATGCTTCTGATGCCAGTGTATGTGCATTGAAAGTACAGGCAGTCATTTTAGTCTTTCTTCGTTTTGCTAGTCTAGCTCGTCCCTGAGATTTTTTCAGCCTCTCCTTGCTCATCTTTCTTAATGCTGCCATATTGGGGGCTCTTTCAGTGTCAGGTGAATGAGGCCCATTTTTGTTACTACTTTTGGCATATTGAATACACCACGGGTAGCTTGCCAGGCTCTGCCGTGCAGGCAGGATACCCTCGGTAGTTTTCCGGCCTCTCTGAGAGGGGTGGAGGTATTGAATCCAGGTCAGCCTATGCAAGGCAAACACCCTACCCACTGTGCTATTGCTCCAGTCCATGTATATGTAATGGTGAAACTTTTTTCTCCATCCACAAAATTTGAACTTAATGAGAGTAAATGTTTTGGAACTTTTAATGTATTATTAAATATATGTGTATACATATATTTTGGGGCTGGAGTGATAGCACAGCGGGTCGGGAGTTTGCCTTCCATGTGGCTGACCAGGGTTCGATTCCTTTGCACCTCTTGGAGAGCCCGGCAAGCTACCCAGAGTATCTCGCCTGCACGGCAGAGCCTGGCAATCCACCTGTAGCATATTTAATATGCCAAAAACAGTAACAACAAGTCTCACAACAGAAATGTTACTGGTGCCCGCTTGAGCAAATCGGTGAGCCACAGGATGGCAGTGAGAGTGAGAGTGACATTTATTTTAACTTTGGGTTCACACTAACAGTGCTCATGGAACCACTTCTGGCAGTGCTCAGGGAACCATATGATGTACTGAGGATCACCACTGGCTGAGATTCCTTTCCTGCTATATTCTCTCTCTGTCCCATATGTGTGTGTTTTAAAACTTTTATTACTGTAGGAAGTCAATATATCTACCAATTTTACACTGTTGAAGGACATGGCAGCAAATAATATGCAAGGACTTATGATGAAATAATTCAGCTTTGGGTTTGGCAAATCTATTTGGGAATTATAAACAGGTGGGGACCGGTGCTTTAAAAGATGGCATCTGCTCTCTTATTTCAAAATTAGTATATAGTCAGATATTTTCTAATTTCTTCATTTTTGAATATTCTTTGAAGCTTGATCAAGTCATTTAAATTCAATTAAACTTGGCATACAGCCATTCATAGTGAGCAGGCTTGGTTTTCAGTAATGGTCAAATTCATCTAATGTAATAAGCACAAGACACTTAAATTGGAAAAATTATTTTAAGCCTAAATGTGTTGTTCCTCGAAATTATCAAATCTTCCTCACCCGTAGGCTAATCATGCATCTCTAAGAGCAAACCAGGATGAAGTTCAAAATGATGATAATGATGGGAATTCCAATGGGATTAGTGAAAACAAATATGGTTTTAAAAAAATGCAACATATATCTTAATGCAATAGTTCTGGTGTTTTCCTTGAATATTCACTCTCCAGTAGATAAACCACACACACTAAAATCAAAGACAAGAAATAAAATTTAAAAAGCAGTTTTTTTAATTGGGTGAAAATTTACATAGGAAGATATGAATATGAGAGAAGGAAAGGAATTTGTGTTCGAGAGAAAATCTGAGCTTAAAACTGCAAGCAAAGAAGCAGAAACATAGCAAATTAAGTGTTCATGTGGGTACATGGGCTTTATGGAGCCAGACAAAACTTAATTCTTCCAAAAGAGTATCTATGTGGGCTAGAGTGGTAGCACAGGAGGCATGTGATTATCTTCTGTAAAAAACACGCAACCCGGAGATTCTTCTTGCAGCGATTTATTCCGAGACCTTCTCAAGCATTGGGAAGGAGGGGAAAAGGGAAAGAGGAGAAACGAGGAGGAGGAATGAGGGACGAATGAGGAGGGGCCTCTGGCTAGGTGACTTCCCCCCTTTTATCCCTCTCCCTGCTTGTTTATGCCCAAGTGTCTACAGCTGATAGGCTAGTTACACCTTGTGGGCATGACAGGACATCCTGTTTCCTTATTAGGAGTTGTTTTCAAAGCACGGTGCAATTAACAAGAAACAGGTGTTGTTTACGAAAATAGAATGCTAGGCACAAAAGGTTCAGTAGCAATAGCAGAACACCTATTCTCTAGGACAGACACTTTTTCAGCAGGACCCATCAATGATGAAATCCCATGGTTGTGTTTCTCCTCTCCTTGTCCAACAAATATATGAGCATTCATAATATTAATCATTTTGTATGGGCATAGCAAGAGATGCATTAAGCTTTTAGAATTGCTCTCCTGAGGCCATCTCAATCTCAGACTACAGTGCTCAGGCCAGATTAGTCTTTCCTATCCCTAGCAGGGTCCTAGTCTCGTCATTACTTTAAGATCATGACAGCACTTGTCCATGATCAGACTCTTAACTTATAGTTAAGAATTAGGCACTTTAGCCAGGCCCATCTCGATGCCAGGGTAGCACATAATTTACCCCTTGCCCTGGGTCCGTCTCGTCCCCCGTTGGGACCCTGCCTTTTAGAGGGCTAGGAACTGAGGGCAACCAAGGCCAGTAAAGAAAGCAGATGCCCGGGAATTAATAATATTCAAAGCCAATTAAATCCCAATTGCAAAGGCATATTAATAAATGTCTTTCTTTGTCCATACAAAAAGGACTTGCTCTGAATAAACTATACAAAGGACTCAAGGAGAAGAGAAAAACATTATTTACAAATCAACAGAACACTAAGAAAGAAGCTACAAATAAACACAGAGGAATGGGAGCACTGTGACGGGAGTAACCCAATAAACCTAAACTACCTGAAGCTATGTAATCCTTCAATCTTCCATGCAGCTGATCCTGGTTCAGTTCCCATCACCACATATAGTCTCCTGAGCACATCAATCACCATCTGTGCATGGAGCCAGGAATACACTGAGCATTGCTGACTGTAACACAAAAGAAAAAAGTACACAAAAGAGAATGCATATGCATGCATAAAAATGTTTTATATCTTTAGATGCATCTAAGATAATGAAAATGATTTACTACTCTCTCTAAATTCTACCCGATTTTAGAGGAAATTCCTTGGTTTGGGCAATTCTTTGCTATTATTTCTATTTCTGCCATTCTTCACAGGCATGTTACAATGTATATTCATGTATGATCTTTTTTAGAGAATGCCTTTGGGGACTGCATAGGCATTTCAATGAATCTTGGCTTATACAGTTAGAATAAATCCATAGAGAATAGAACTGGAATTAGTTCAAGTGAGTGATACACTTCAGGAGCAAAGTTTAAGAGATCTAAACATTGAGTAATCAACACAAATAATATTTTTAATGAATTTTAATCAAAATTAAGGTAATATTAAAACCGCACAGCACGTACAAAATCAAAATGTAAAATTGAAATTGATGTTTGTTTTGCTAACCAGCATTACTGTGTCAGGAAACATTCCTTAAATCTAATAATCAGCATGATGCTCCTGGTAGATACAAAATCCTCCTGGATGGGTTTATGAGGGTGTTTATGGAATGACATTAGATGAGAATAGAACATTTAGGTTGTCATAAGTGGATGTTTGGACCTCAAGCAGAAGTGCTCTGCGCTTACTCTTGGTTCTGCAGGGATCAGTCCTGGGTTGGCCATGCACAAGGCAAGCTCCCTACTCAATGTATTATCACTCTGGCAACGTAAATGCATTTTTGAATGTAAAATATTTTATTAGCTTTTTTTTCAACTGCTGTTAAACATGGTAGAATATTTTGATAAGTGTTTTACAGAGAAGAACAGATTCCTCAGGACTCATTTTTTCCCAAAATGCTTTGTTTTATTCTACCAAGGTGCATAGTAAAGATGCACCTTTCTTAGACCCGTAAAGCTGTTGTGAGTGCATTCACTACCATTCTGTGTTTTATTATTTTATATAATATTATTGATATAACGCCACTTAGATGTGCGGACAAAACTTATCACTTTTAATTTTGTTTCCTCTGTAACCATGTTGTGTGCTTGTAAGGGTGAAACTGATGCCATGACAGGAATGAGAAAAATCAGGTAGGCCTCAGGTTCAGTTCCTGGAACTGAGACAAATTCAGTTTCTCAGCAATCAAACAGTGTGTAACTAGCCAACCTGACCCACCTGGGAAAGTTCCTGGGCTCAGCAAGTGGGCTCAATTAATCAATTCTCACAATGCCCCAGAAGTCGCTTTTTGTTAACCCTAAAAGAACGAGAAGTCTATGTAATCATAAAATTTGTACTATTACTGGAAATTAATGTTTAACTCTTGCCTAACCACTGTTACCCTAGACACTTGCCAAAACACCTTTGTTTGGGAACTAAGATTCTTTTTTGAAACTGTAAGGCATGTACTGCTTGTATAATCAATCCCTATATAAACTGCTTGCTGTGTGAAGTTGGGTCGCTATCAAGAGACCACTCTGTTGGTGAGATAGTAGACCCGAGTGTACTGGAATAAAACTCCTACTGCTTTTGCACTATTGTGTTCATGTCTCTGTCTGTCTTGCCCCTTGGAAACCCAGAATCCCGGGCCTAATATGCTCCCAGTCAGTACTCCAAGGCATTAGCTGTCACTCCCAGCATTAACTGGGTGGGATGGTTCAATGATAGAGCTCAGTGGCACCGCTTAATATGTCGAGGTCATCAGCACAACACCAATAGGGCTTGGGGCTTACCAGGGCCACATACCATGAAGAGGATCCCACTCAGGCCTTTGCACGTGCAAGGCAAGTGCCTTTGATTTCTCCTGTGTGAACTCTCTCTCCATCTCTGTATCTGTCTCTGTTTTTGTCTCTTTCTCCCTCACTCTCTCTCTGTCTGAACTCATTAGCAAATTTAGATAGATTCATTGTTTTGAAGAAAATTCACAATACGAAAAGCAGAGATCATATTCAAAACGAAGTATCAAGGGATATATAATAGGAGTAGCTGTGCCATTTTAAGTAGAAAATGCTACCTGTTCTTCAATATTTAAATAATGCTGCTATTTATTCAGCATATGACCTGATTCAAGTTATTTACAATTCAAGTATTTGTATCTACTCTGGATCGTGTTTGGGCTGTTTATTCTAAAATGGCTCTCCTTGTTATTTTTTGTATACTGTATACAACCTAGATTAGCATAATCACTGTGATTAACATTAATTGAAGAGCAGAAATGAAAATGGTTGCTGAAAACAGTTTGGCTAATATGCACAATGATAAAATTTTGTACTACATGAATACAGAAATCATAACATTTGATTTGTGCTCTAAAATCACTGACGCCTGGGTAGTGGGAATAAAATTTTGGATGTAAATTTACAAATACAAGAAAAAGAAAAGTAGACATGTATTCTATATTGGAAAACATGCTACAGCACTGATATATTATTGGAAGGTATTATAAAATAGTTCTCAGAAATAGAGATTTTTGTATGTAAGCTAAATCTGGAGTGAATTCTTCTTTTAACTTTTATCTGTGTAATTGAAAATTACTGAATAAAGGGATCAATTTTCTTACCTGTAAAATGGAGACAATAACACAGTAAAACTTTTAATTAACGATCTTAAATGAAGTTCTAATATAATTATTTTTGAATATGCTAGACAAAGACAAGTATTTTCTGAATATTATCCATCACCTATTATTTTGACTTGTATTTTTGCTTAATGTTACATTATTGTTTATAGTTATGAATTTTTTTGGGGGGTCACACCTGGCAATGCACAGGAGTCATTCCTGGCTCATGTACTCAGGAATTATCCCTGGCGGTGCTCAAGAGACCATATGGGATGCTGAGATTCGAACCCGGGTCGGCCGCGTGCAAGGAAAACACCCTACCCGCTGTGCTATCACTCCAGTCCCTATAGTTATGAATTTTATTATATACTCTACCCAATATTTTTTTTGCTTGTAATATTAATGCTTGAATAAATTTTCTCTCCCTATGGACTCTGCAGAGAGGTTCTGAAATTCTCAACAGGCTTCCCCCCTTTTTTTCCATTTCTGTACATACTATTCTATTTCAGTAGATTATTTAATGCCAAATTTTCTTTAGATGCATTAAATTATTGTAGTTTATGTTAAATTACAAAAACCTTCCCATTATACATCTCTAACATATTTAAGTTAGGTAATTGAAATCACAAAGGTATTTTCATTAAAACTATAAATTTGATATGGATAGTGGATGAAATTTCATTACTACTCACATATTTATATTAGTCACAGACATCTGCAATCTTATGTTAATTTTTACAACACCATTCACTACTGCCAAGTTGTAGAATGAATCCAGTTTTCAAGAATGAATGACTAGGGGCTGGAGAGATAGCACAGCGGGTAGGGCGTTTGCCTTGCACGCAGCCGACCCGGGTTCAAATCCCAGCATCCCATATGGTCCCCTGAGCATGGCCAGGGGTACTTCCTGAGTGCAGAGCCAGGAGTAACCCCTGTGCATCGCCAGGTGTGACCCAAAAAGCAAAAAAAAAAAAAAGAATGAATGACTAGGTGAGGAAACTGGTTTATATACACAGTGGAATACTTTGAGGTTATAAGAAAAAAAGAAGTCAAACAATTTAGTACCACTTTGGTGGAATTGAAATATATCTTGGAAATGAAATTATCCAGAAGAGAGACAGAAAGTGAAATATTTATCTTATCTGTGAGATATCAACAATGATTGCAAGGGAATAACAAATGACCAAATCACAGAACCTGAGAACTGGTGAATAGAACAAAGAATCCAAAGGGTGAGGTTTGGGGAGAAGTTGGGAGACCCTGAGACAAGATGGAGAGAAGAGGACACTGGCAGAGAGTGTGTTGTTGGAACACTGTATGCATGAATTATTGACATCATTGTAAATCATAGTGCTGCAAATAAAAACAAATCATAAAATTTAATATATAGGGACCGGAGCGATAGCATAGCAGTAGGGCATTTGCCTTGCACACGGCCGACCCAGGTTCAATTCCTCCATCCCTCTCATAGAGGAAGGCAAGCTACCGAGAGTATCCCCCTGCATGGCAGAGCCTGGCAAGCTACTCATGGCGTATTCGATATGCCAAAAACAGTAACAACAAGTCTTCCAATGGAGACGTTACTGGTGCTCACTAGAGCAAATTGATGAACAATGGACAATAGTGTTACAGTGCTACAGTGCATGTATATTTTAATATCATACAAGTGACAATGGGAAATAAGAATATCTGTTGCTTTGATTTTCCTGATGCCAGTTCTATTTGAGGTGGAGAAAGAAGAGTTTTTGTTTATATATTTTACAGGACATGATAAGAAATTTTGATATTATACCTGAAAGAAAGATAATTCATATTTCTGTAACCAACCACTAGGATAACTCTCATTCATTGTCTTCCAAGACTTAATTATTATGAACACATTTAATTTCAAATAGCAGTAAAAAAAGAGGTAACTATTAAAATGTTTGTTTACTAGTGTCAAGGGTCAGGTACTAGGTCAGGGTCAACATCAGGGTCAGGGTTAACATGAAGGTCAGGGAGAAGGTTTTAAAACATGGCAAGAAAGTGCCTTCCTTAGAGCCATAGAAGCAGGCTGGGGGGAGCGGGATGAGGAACTGAGGGTGGAAGGGAAATGGGTCAATGGTGATGGGATAAGGGCACTGGTGGAGGGATGGGTGGCGGATCATTGTATGACTATAACCTGATCATGAACAGCTTTTGTAACTATATATCCCACAGTAACTCAATTCACTTTATCACTGTATCATTTTCATCCTGTTGATCATCGATTTGTTTGAGCAGGTGCCAGTAACGTCTCCATTCGTCCAAGTCCTGAGATTTTAGCAGCCACTCATCCTTCCCAATGGTGCCACATTGGAGGCTCTTTCAGGGTCAGGGAAATGAGACCCATCATTGTTACTGTTTTGGGCATATTAAATATGCCACGGGGAGCTTGCCAGGCTCTGCAATACAGGCAGGATACTCTCGGTAGCTTGCCGGGTTCTCTGAGAGGGAGAACTAGACAATAAGAGGTTGCTTCTGGGAGTTTTGTTGTATAGTCTCTAGATCTCAGCCATTGATGGGGGCAGTTTGTGGGTGTGACTGCCTAGCAGCTGGAAAAAGGGGGCTCTGGGTGGAAGAGGCCCAGGCCCGATCAGAGCAGGCTTGGAGTTCTCAGCCCCAGGTCCCACACACCTGTGACTCAATTAAAAAAAAACAAATAAAAACTAAACTAAAGTAAACAAAAATACTTATTAAAAATGCTTTTGAAAAAGAAAGAAATAAATAGTTTATTTTGATACAATGAAATAAATAGTTGTTTATTTTGATACAATTAATTTGGAGTAAAATGTTGTTAGTGTTTTACTATTCAGTGGACCATAACAAACAGTCATAGTTTTTTTTTTTTTGTATTGCTATTTTTCTATCTCGGTACTAGGTGAGCCTCAGACTCGACCTTATAATCTTAAATTATTCCTTCATGGCTATTTTAAAGATTGCTATGTTAAAGATAAGTTAGAGACATATACTATGCCATTAAGCAAAACTCCATAAGTTTTTGTTTTTGAAATTGCTTTTGCAGACAAACTCTGAGAAGAATTCTCTGCCTTTCATAGGAAAAGGAAATAAATGGATCACTCTGCAAATAGATGATAAAGGTTCATTTATTAAAAAGATAAGGGAATTTTTCTTGAAGCCTTAGGAAAATTAAGGCTTTGCAAAAAGAACAGTAGCATGTGATCACCTATTATACCTATCTCATAAGCATAATGCCCCCTCACCCTTTTCACAATTTCACTCTCAGGAGAAAGCAATCAGGTTCGCCAAAATCTGCCATTTCTCTTGATACTAATTTACTAGCTTTTCCTGTTCTTTCATTTTGCTCTAAAAGTGTTAGAGCCTTTTTGAAAACATTAGAGAAGTAATAAATCACAATGAATGATTCTTTGCTCAAAGGTTCTTTTGAAACTGAGATTTGAATAGAGATCAAGTTATTTAGAATTCAGCTTTATGTTTTTATCTGTTAGATTTCTTTTTATATAACTGATGTACCCCTCCACATCTCACAAATAAATAAGAAAGATAAAGAGCGAAAAAAATGATGCAGAAATAAGATAGAGAGTAAATACATAAGAATAATGTTAAACATTTAGGTCTATTCTTGGAAGGGGGTGGGGGCTGCAGTCCTAACAGGTGCTTAGGAAGTTCATGGCCCCACTTGTAAATCTCCAGCAGTTAGTGCAGAACAGGGGTTTGAGAAAACATTGCTTCCAGGGCTCTGCAAGGTGGGGGCCACTCCAGTGGTGTTCTGGCCTGCAATGCCCACCGCCCCCTGCCCTACCAACCACCACCCAAATCTTCAGTCAGTGATGATTGAGGGAACGGAAATGAAAGCATGATGCAGGGAATCCAACCCAGGTCCAACTCAGAAATGTGCTAGGCATGTGCCCTAATGGACTTACTGTACCCAGGACCCTCAAATGTATTCTTAAAATTTGATCAAGATGGTTCCAGAAACATAGTACAGTGGGTAAGGAGTGTGCCTTGCCTATGGTCCATCCAAATTGATTCACAGCATCCAATCATGCGCTCTGAGAGTAATCTCTGAGTGAAGAGCCAGCAGTACACCCAAGGGTGGCCCAACAGCAAGATCAAAACCAAACAATAAAAAATTGGTTATGATGTTAGCTTTAAAGTTCTTAGTGACTGACAGAAGAAAACAAGTTGATTGTCAAGACATCTATAATGGGGGGCTGGAGCAACATCACAGCGAAGAGGGTGTTTGCTTTGCACGTGGCCTATCTGGGTTCGATTCCCAGCATAACATATGGTCCTTTGAGCACTGTCAGGAGTAATTCCTGAGTCCAGAGCCAGGAGTAACCACTGTACATTGCCGGTATGATGATCCAGAAAGTAAAAATAAATAAATAAATATAATATCCATAAGACAAAGCAATTTCCTGATTCACAACAAACCCAGTTACTCTAAAATAGTCCAAAAAGCATATTTGTAGAGCTTTGGTAGGAAAATAAAATAAAAATCAACATAAAAATGATACGATAGCAACTTATGGTCTTACTAATATTTTTACAACAAATATGTTGCCAAATTTCTTCTTCCTGAGAATGTCTTATTAGCTTCTTCAATCATTCTTCAACAATAGTTAAACATTTAATTATAATTTAGTGAACACAGGTTTTGTCAGAGGTCAGAGACCTGGCAAATCCTCAACTAGGAAGGATAACAGAGCAACATGTACGAAATCTATCTGCTTTCTTTTCTTTGAAATTCATCTCCATTAACAAGAATAACAGACAGGAATTGTGCAGCAAAATATCTAGCATATTTGGTCAGTTTGGGTTCACATTTTACTTTTCGGGACTGAAGTGATGGCACAGCAGGTAGGGCATCTGCCTTGTATGCAGCCAACCCGGGTTCAATTCCTCCATCCCTCTTGGAGAGCATGGCAAGCTACCGAGAGTATCCCACCCACAAGGCAGAGCCTGGCAAGCTATCTATTGCATATCCGATATACCAAAAACCGTAACAACGAGTCTCACAATGGAGATGTTACTGGTGCTTACTAGAGCAAATCAATGAACAGTAGGACGACAGTGCGACAGTGCTATTGTATTTTTCAAACTCTCAAAGCCATCCGTGAGTTAATATTTTTCTTAGGTTTGTACTGTTTGAATTTTAGCATCTCTATCACAACACTTAAAAGTAACTTGAGATAAAACAGATAACCTGTATATTCAAGTATTCTCAGAATGGTATTAGTAATAAAGTTAGAAATATTAATTGCCACTTATATTTATAATTCCCTTTCTTATATTTTTTTTCCTAAAGAGAAGTCAAAGATTTTAGTCACGAAATACCCTACTGAACAAGTGTGTCAAAAGGTTAACTGTGAGTCAGAGAAATGGCCTTTATATCTATAAGTAATTAAATATTTAAGGAGTTAATTCATTCCTAACTATTAATTTTCATTCCAGGTTAAGTGGTTTGTCTGTTTGACTTCATTTCAAATTATCAAGATCTGAACTTAGACATCTCTTGGCAAAAGATAAAAATCTCAGTGGTCTAGGTGCCCCTGTTTAATAATTCTTCTTACAAATGTGGCCATTCTGACTGCATAAAGAACATCTTCTCAGTAAAACCTTTGAACTTTCTATAACACCTATACAGACAAATGAGGCATATTTTATAAGAGTCAAGAGGTATACTTTTTGTTTTTCGAAATAGTATTTTTCATATACTTGTATCTAACAATTTAAAATGGTTTATAAGTTTCTCTCACTTGTAAGGACTGTTATTTTGGTAAAAATCCTTTGTTTGGGGATGGAGCAATAGCACAGTAGGTAGGGCGTTTGCCTTGCATGAGGCCAACCTGGGTTTGATTCCCAGCATCCCATATGGTCCCCTGAGCACTGCCAGGAGTGATTCCTGAGTGCATGAGCCAGGAGTAACCCCTGTGCATCGCCAGGTGTGACCCAAAAAGAAAAAAAATCCTTTGTTTATTTGATAATAAAAATTAGACATTTCTATATTAACTATTATAGCATATCTATTGTTTGTCTCAAAATTTATCTAGGAAACACTAAAAAGTCTCTGAACAGTTAGGGCAAAATACTGCCATTTGGTTAGTTTAGCAAGTTAGAAATGTAAATAAAGGCAGGTATATTAATTTCAAAAGGTCATCAATATTGCAGGTGCAAAAATGCAGGTGTAACTAATTAACCTCTCAAGCAAGCAATTGGTTGATTGCTGTTTCAATTAGTGAAACACAAAAAAAGAAGGGACGGTAGAGTCTCATTGAAAATTTAATCACAAATTGCATGAGTTCTCCAACTACACTGCAATCAAGTTTAAAAGTATCAACAATTTAAACTTGCCAATACTTAACTGTCATAATATTTTATAGTGTTCAGGAAAAGAGTTGGTCTTAAGAAAAAAATCGCAGGTTTCATTTACTCTGTTTAGCAGATTTTGATTCTAAAGAACAATGTTTCTTTACAACAATGATCATAATAAATGTTTAAAAAAGAATAAAGTTTCAAAAATAAATAAATACTTCCTACAATTGGGAAAAATTCAGAACCAATAGAAAAAACCCTCCATTTTTATCTCGTCTCATCTTGTAAAATTATTTTTTGTTTGTTTTGTTTGGAGGCTACATACCCTTGTACTCAGGGCTTATCTCATGACTCTCTGCTTAGGGATCACTTCTGTTGGGGTTAAGGGACCATATTTAAACCCTGGTGGGTCATATGCAAAGCAAATACCTTACCTCTTGTACTTTCTTCAGCCCAATTATATTATTATCAAATAAAAATTATCAATCTCTAGAAAGAGCTTTGTTTTGAGAATTATCAACTGTCTTGTTTTTGAATATACAAAAGAAAAAAATGTATACTAAGAAATATCATAGGGAAACTAAAAAAGAATAAAGCTACTGAAAAACATCTAAAGGAGGGCAAAAAACTCAAAG
The DNA here is from genome assembly GCF_027595985.1 of Sorex araneus. Taxonomy (NCBI): domain Eukaryota; kingdom Metazoa; phylum Chordata; class Mammalia; order Eulipotyphla; family Soricidae; genus Sorex; species Sorex araneus. The sequence continues at coordinate 165,603,544 of NC_073306.1, forward strand.
AAGGAAGTCAACTGGAAAAATAAAAGTGGCAAAAGGCTAAGTGATGGCAGATTTCAGAAATTCCAGCAAGACTCATTTCCTACAGGTGAGGTGATTGTCAGAGATATAAAATACTAAACTCTTTTTAAAGGACAATGGGGTGGATGTTGGGGTGAAGGGGTCATATGGGAAAGCTCTGTGGGCACAAAAGAGGAAAAGGAGGAAGAGTTACACAATATTTAACCAAGTTGTATTTGCAAGATGGTTTCCTCCCAAACAAAAGAAAAGAAACTTGTTTTTGTGAAGTCAGCACAATAGCCCTGATATGCTATTTTCCACATAATCCATGGGGATCTTCATGGAGAATTATCCAAGAAGAGAACTAATTCAATGAAGACTGGCATAAAAGAAAAAAGCATAATAGCAGAACAGCGATGCAAGAAATTGGGGGAAATACAAAATTAAAAATGAAACAGTTGCCCTTAAAATGTCTTATTTTGAGAAAGTAGATCAAAAGTATAAACTGACATTTCTCTTAGGCATATCTATGAAAAGAATAGAGCACTCATCTTAGAGGAAGAAAACCAAACAACAGTGAGACACAGTTCCAGTGACATTAGATCACAAATGATACAATTTGATTATAATAATTAATTGTAACTTTAAAATCTTATCATGTGAAAATTATATAGCTCAGTAATTCAAATACATTCAGGTGACACATTAAAGTTTACCGTTACACAAATAAGATATATAGGAATTTAGAAACACATGAGTAATTACAAGCAAAAGAACAGAAATAAAGAGATCAAAAAGAAAATTTGCTAATTTCAGAAGATACATAAAGGAAATCCAACATAAGCATATGTGCAATACCCAAAGAAGATATCAAAACAAATAACTATAGTCATATATAGTATAGAAATACATTTTAAAATAAAAATCATATTTGAAGAAAATTAAGTTTAGAAATGATGCCTTCAAGTCATGCTGTGTGTGTACAGGTCTTGACTGGAATGGCTGATATTGAGATATATCTTAGTAACATAGATAAATTCAAGTCTCTTTATGGGAGCTAAGTAAAATTAGTCTAATTTACTTTATATAAAAATTCAGCCAGAGGCTAAGATCGTAGTGCGAAGAGCTGGAGAGCATTCCTGGCATTCAGAGACAATAAATTTGATCTCGACCACTGCTGTTCACTCAGTACCACTAGGCATAGCCTTTGGGGATTTTGACTCTTGTAGCTGTACTGAATCATTAGCTAGAGCCAGAGCAGTGAAACATCCTGACTACATAACCCCAGCTAGTATTGGGAGGGTGGTCCCAGGCTCTCTAAGCACTACTTGAATTTGAAAGTTTTATAGTCAGGATTCAACATCCAGGATACTAAGGGAGAAACAAAGTGAACCAAGATATTTACCAAGTCAATTTCTCTTTCCAGAATAAATGCTACTAAAAAAGTTTGTGCATAAGTCCAACTAATAGTTTATTTTTAGGGATGCATCACACCCAGAAGTGCTCTATCATTACTTCTGGTTCTGTGCGCAGAAGTCACTCCTGGTGAACAATTGTGGAGCAAGAAACAAAACAGGGGTCAGCCAAATGCCAAGCAAGCACCGTAATATCTGTCTTACCTCTCTGACCCTGACAGATAACTTCAAAGAAATCAATTTCAGTCAAATTTCAAGCAGCAAAAAGTAAAGTCAATCAGTAATAAATAATGGCCGAGAGATAGCACCACATAAGTCAGATTGTAAAAGTCCTGGTAATGAACTTGGTATACAATGAAAAGTTTATCTAAGACTAAAACAAAGGAGGTGTTTACAGAAATGGAAGAGAAGAATGTAAGTAATATACGTTCTTTCAATGGGAACGTAGTTGAATATCAGAAATGAAGTTAAAAATAGGAAGAATAATAGAGGGAATAAACTTAAGGATGTGATTTGCATTAAAAATAGCACTCGTCGATGATGTCCCAGAGTAGTGGGCAGAAGGGATTTCTGAGCACGCTGCTGTCTGAGGCCCGCAGGCGGCCGGGGGGGGGGGTCCCGCCTCACCGCCTTCTCCCCCGTTTCCCCTCCGCAGGCAGCGCTGAGCCCCGCGAGGAGCCAAAGCCCCAGCTCATTAGGTCGCCAGGTGCAGGCGTCATCACCCTCGGGCCCGCGATGGACGGGGACCAGCAGGTTCTGCACAGATGTGGCTGGAAGACGAAGGAGTGGGGCTGACTGCTGGCGTGCCCGGGTCCGCTCATGTTCTCATCCTGCCAAATGAAAATGAGGATATGCCTTTACTGGGATGGCGTGTAGGTGGAGATATTGAAGACCATCGATGAGGGTGTAAAGTGCGAAGCTGACCATCACGCCAGGAGCTGGGCCCTGACAGTTAGATAATCTGCTTCCCTGAAGAAATGCCAAGGGCACCTCTTAGAGCAATCAACTATTCTGGCCATGAAACATTGGACAGGGGTCTGAGTGGAGCTTCAGGATAAAAATCTGATCTGGATAAAAGTTAAATTGAATCCTAATAAACATTACGCAATCTAAAAACTAAAAACTAAAAAATAATAATAAAAATAGCACTGTCATCCCATTGTTCATCAATTTGCTCGAGCAGGCACTAGGAACGTCTCCATTGTGAGACTTGTCACTGTTTTTGGCATATCGAGTACACCACAGGTAGCTTGTCAGGCTCTGCCATGCAGGCGGGATACTCTCGGTAGCTTGCTGAGTTCTCCGGGGGGGATGGAGGAATCGAACCAGAGTCAGCTGCATGCAAGGCAAACGCCCTATGCACTATGCACCGCCCCAGTCCATATTAAAAATAAGAAAAAAAAAGATTTAAATACAAGTGTATAAGCTTATTTAGATTATAGAAGTCAATTCAAAAGAATATTAATAAGATTACTTAAATAATGAAGGGTGAAAAGCTAGTATACACTAATTTTATTATTTTTAGTGATAAAACAAAAACCATAGTAGACAAGATTATTATTTTTTAAACATTTTTGGACAGTAGGTGGTTAGGGTCACATCTAGTACTATTCAGGGCTTACTCCTGGCTCTACACTCAGGGATCATTCTGGTGGAGCTGAGAGGAGTATAAGGGATAGTCAAGGACAGAACCTGCATAGGCCACATAAAAAGAAAAAGCCCTGTCCACTGAACTATGGCTCTAAGATTTAACCCTAGGATTAAATTTATTTTATAGAGCTATATTATTAGTCACAACTATAGTCAAAGTAAAAATCTTCTGAAAAACAAAAATTATGGCATAACCAAAAATAAATGTGACCTGTTGTTAAATATAAATACTATTAAGTCACCTAGGAAAGGAATGGGGTAAAAAAAATTACAAAAGGAAAACTTTAATACTCCAAGCCAAAACCTCAACAGGACAGATATCACACTGAGGAAAAGCAGAACTAAGAACAAGTTAGGCAAAAGCGTAAGAGATGAGAGTATTCCAAGGAAACCAATACGCTGCAATGTGCATAATACGTTCTGGGCAAGAAGGACTCAAATGCCTCTGGCTTTGTTTCAGTGATCTGTCTGGGAACTGTCCAGAATGTTTTCATTCTCATTCTGAGAATTGTCTTGCAGGCCAACACCCAAGATCAACTCCAGTTTCCCACACGGAAGGGTGAGGGAAAGTTCAGTGACTTTTCCTATGTTTTCCTTTCCACGATTTTTGTATTAAGGCACCAGACTATGATCACATCTGCATATATGAGAAATTATAAAGAAAAAAACACTCTATATAAGTTATCGTATAAAATAAAGGATATCAGTGTACAAAACAATCTAAGAATGATTTTCTGACAAATAAAATGATGACAGGACTGCCCACAAATAGAGAAATACAAATTTAAACATCCAGATATATCACTCTACTTTTTAAATTGGGAAACATTCAAAAAGATTTTAACAGACTCCACTAAATTAGAAGATAACTTTTATCTACTCACTAAATGATGATAAATAGGAATAATCTTTGTGGAGGCCAGTTTAACAAAAATTAATCAAAACTACAAATATCTATCCACTTTAATCAAATAGTTCTTATTTTAGGGCTATATTCACAGCAACCCTGCTCTCTGGTAATGATAAATAAAAATGGTTCCATATTTAGCAATACCTATTATAACATGAAAGTAAATGAATCGAATATCAATAAAAGCATGGTTATTTAAATTTGATTTAGACATTCCCCAGTGCAAACAAACTCTGAGACATGATCAATAGAAATGCAACTGAGAAATCCAGGGGAGATGGCAGGAGCTGATACATGGGACAATGATGGAGGAATCTGGAAAAACTGTGGAGAGATTAGAGCATTGGTATTAGTCCCACCAACAGCATATGACAACTTCAATAGTATTGCAAACTGTGAAAGTTTAATAAAAGATTTTTTTCTGATGAGGTGAAGAGTCTCTCTCTCTCTCTCTCTCTCTCTCTCTGTGTGTGTGTGTGTGTGTGTGTGTGTGTGTTAAAGGCAATTGGTCATGTGATAATTTAAAAAAAGAGAAAACATAGTGCTATTTATCGGTAGAATGGAATGCTGTACAAATACAAAAAGCAAACCACCAGGAGTGATTTCTGAGTGTAGAACCAGGAGTAAACCCTGAGCATTGCTGGGTGTGCCTCCCCCCAAAAAAAAAGCCAAAAACAAAAACAATGAAACAAACAAAAAGAGTGGGAAACGTTCTCTGTACTAATATGAAAGGGCTACTAAACTCTTTTACATGAACTAGCATAGTAATAATAACACAAATATTACTCTACAAATGTAGAATTTTATACTAATATTTTCATTCAAAAGCATAAAGTGGGGGTTGGAGCGATAGCATGGCGGGTAGGGTGTTTGCCTTACACGCGGCCAACCTGGGTTCGATTCCCAGCATCCCATATGATCCCCTGAGCACCTCCAGGAGTGGTTCCTGAGTGCAGAACCAGGAGTAACCCCTGTGCAACACCAGGTGTGACCCAAAAACCAAAAAAAAAAGAGCATGAAGTGGGTCATTAGTTATAGTTATTATATCTTTAAGGGAGGGATCAATTATGCAGGTGGATAATGGCCAAGTCTAGCAGAGAAAATCTTTTATACAAATACTTTAAAGTAGGGCCTCCTAGCAGTTTCAAAGATGTTGGAGGGAGAAGGGATAGTCTCAAGTGTTTTTGTCCTGTCCACTGTCGTGCAGACCTCACACTATCCACTCAGCCTCAGCAGTAGCAGGTGCTACCCAGAGCTACCCTGGGCAGAGCTTGGAGGGCACGTGTCTCTGGGGATGAGATGCAGCCCCCGCACATGGCAGGCATGTTCTCAACCACAAGAGCTACCTCCCTGGCCCTAGAGGTTTTACTTTACCTTTTTCATTTATTATGTTTGACTGTTTCCTGTCCTTATAAAAGTATACAGTAGAGACAAATGTTTGCACAAGATAAAAGTTTTCTTTCAAGAAAAGTTTTCTTGAAAGAAAATGTTATTGCCATTGGTTTCCAATACCCTATAAATTTGGAGAATATAGTTTCCTTTGAGTATATGTGAATTCTCACTACACCCACTGCCAAAATTCTAATGCCATTCATATAACCAAATTGATCCCTACATCATATTCCTTCACCCTTTCTCGTCTCCTTTTCTGGAAACCACAGTTTCTCACAGAACAAAATATCTACTTTTGCTGTATATAAAGTTAAATTTAGAATTTTTCGAGATACACTTTTATAAAATTAGTCAATGTAGTTTAATACTGAAAATCATGCACCAGTCTTCCTAGGGAGTTTCCTTGATAAATCAAGAGGCACCACTTCAAATATTTATATAATAATATTACTTTCACCTCTTTTGTAAGGTTTTGATAAAATGCATTTTATTGGGATTATTTACATATCATCTCATTGTGTTGCTCTAAATGGCCTTTTTTAGGAATCCCCAAATATGCTGTAACTGGCGTGTGGACAACAGTATTGTTACATTATTTGAATTTACCTTAGAATCTAAAGACTATTTGGCTCATAGGAAATCTCCAACCATCCTTTTGATGAGAGAGCAAATCTGTGTGGGATAGAATGAGCAAGGACCTTGAAGGCTCTAGGGGAAACACGCAAATGGGAATGAGCTGTTTTTCTTTTAAGCCAGGTTTCTCTATGAACACATCTCTCCCGGAGTTTTCTCATTCATGACTTCTACTCTGTATCTCTGGGTAAATGGTTTGTGCAGCAGAATCTCAACTGAAACTCACTTCTGTGTTAAGTGGTTCATTTTCCAATCTAGCATTTCCTAATAAAACAATGAGAAGAACTAAAAGAACCTGAATTATTTACTTTGGTTGCATATAATGATATTAAAATATCCGTGGCTGATGAAAAGCTGGAGATTATTTGGCTGAGGCCATAGTGAGAGGGTAAGGCACCGGCCTGGCACGCAGCCAATCTCGGTTTGAGCTCAACATTCATTATGGTGCCCTAGCATGTCCGGGAGTGAATCCTGAGTGCAGAGTCCAGAAGAAGCCCTGAGGATTGCCAGGTATGACCCTGAAAAGAGTGAAAAAGAAAAGCCAAAGCCCACTGAGATGGAGTAGTAACTCACTGACAGAGGAGGGGGGGCAATAGGGTAACAGTTTATTATATATGCTGACATATACAAAGGCAATAATGGATCAATTCTGGCTCTAGAAAGGTCTGTTCCAAATAAAAAATAATAATTCCTGATTGACAAAATCCATATCAAGAAACCAACGAAACAACCAAAAAAGAAAAACCAATATATAATATGCTATAAATTTAGGTATCAAATTGACCCAGACCAAAGATGTGTTCTAAACTCTACCCAAGTAGCTGAAAATGTGGAGACAAACAGGATTTCTCATTCAGCTCCTCCACCCCTGCAAATAGTACACAGGAGTGCTCCTTACCTTTTCTGATATTTGTCAGCTTGCCAGTGTCTTGAACTTCTATCTTAATTGCTTCTTTTGTTTGTTTGTTTGTTTGTTTGTTTGTTTGGTTGGTTATTTTTTTAAAATTTAATTTTTATAATGTTGAACTGCACTGGAGCGATAGCACAGCGGTTAGGGTATTTGCCTTGCACGCAGCTGACCCAGGTTCGACTCCTCCATCCTCTCGGAGAGCCCGGCAAGCTACCGAGACTATCTCGCCCACAAAGCAGAGCCCGGCAAGCTACCAGTTCAACATGCCAAAAACAGTAACAACAAGTCTCACAATGGAGACATTACTGGTGCCTGCTTGAGCAAATCAATGAACAACAGGGCAACAGTGCTTTTATAAAGTTGTTCACAATAATTGATTACACTCAATATTTCAGTATCAATCAACCACCATTACACCTTCCCACCACCATATTTTGAATTATTCCACCCCAATCCCCAAAGCCTGCCTCCAAAGCAGAACATAATAATTTATTTTGTATTGCTCATTATTATGAATAATCCTCCAAAGATGCTCCAAAGAAGTTTCCTTAGAGGAAAGTGTGTGAAGATTGTTGTATCAACCTGGAGGCATTAAACCCTTGTATAGGATATGAGATGTCGCTCCAGGAATTCTAAGATTTTTAAATAGGCCTATACAGCTAGAATTACATTTTTAACTGGATGATGACTTTGGGGTCTGGAGGCATTTCTGTGGCATGTTGCTCTCTTTCTCTTCCGAGGTTTATTTGTAAGTCTCTGAATCGTGGCCATTAATGAGCTGAAATGGCCTCTAGGAAGAGGAAGAGAGCCACAAAGATGCCACAAGACCCCGGGCCAGGCTGTCTCAATTAAGGCAACCCAGAGGGAGACAAGTGAGTTCCACCACCTGCCCCAAAGAGCCCTGGCAGCCCAAAACCTCCAGGACTAAATAGAACCCAGGCTCATGGCTGATCTCCATAGGCTTGGATGAGCCTCATCCATGAGTGAATCTGCTGAAAAACCCAGGTATATGGGACTTTTGACCAAAATCTCCAGGTTCACACAGGGTCGGGAACGAGTGACTTCCCCCCATCTCTGTGCTCCCGGTAGCCTGACAGTCACAGCCATGAACTGCCTCTGGTGCCATTTAAGTGCTTCTTAATCTTCTACCCTTTACTGCTAATTGAATCATATGAGTTTATCTTGCAATGTTAACTTCTGCCCCCCTGCCCTACATAAAATCATATTGTGATTATACTGATTAATCTAACTTATAAAAGAAAAATTCATCCACATGAACATGGCTAGGTATAATCTCTGATTGAAACTGATATTGTAATTTTGGGGGGTTGTATTGGGGTTTCACCCTGCAAAGTTCAGGATTTACTTCTGATTATGTGCTCAAGAAATTTTCCTGACAATATTTTTCTGGGACCATATGTGATGTCATAGCATGCATGGCAAATGCCTTACCTTCTGTACTATTTCTCTGGCCACTGATACTGTAATTTTGAAGGAGGATGTCTGGGATACTATCCACTTTAATCTTATCAAAAGAGATTGTTATCAAAATTGATTGTTATCAAAAGAGATTGTTATCAAACAAGATTGCTATCAAAAGAAGAGAAATTTAGGACATATGGAAAGAAGAGATGACAACATATGTGATTCTGAGTAAATGTCAAATAAGAATACTAATGGCCCCCTCTCCTGGCCCCTGTTGTTTCTTGCTCAATGTAACCATCAGTGCAAAGCCATTCAGTTGGTAAGACTCAAGATACTGGTCTTGACAGATACCCAAAAATTGCATAGGCAGTTGATTACCTGCTCAAGGACTATATGAATTTATTCCCCATATAATAAAACATCATTAATTTTCCTTTGACTTGTACACTCTTTTACCCCTCAAAACAACATGCACTATCTCCATCTGCAGAACAGCTTTTCATATATTCAAAGAAGTTACTTTCTACTGATATATTTTCCAACTGCCATCCAGCTATTTTTGTTTTATTTTTTAAGTCACAAAAATGAACTTTACTATCATGAAAACATGTACCATGTATAATGTTTAATTTATGAAATATTATTGGTTTAATTTGATTTCATTTGACCTTGAGAAATTTTATAGAGACATTGCATGAGGTTGTAAAATATGATAAACCATGAATGCAATTATGCATGTCTTCTTAATAAATTAATTTTCATTTGTACACTTTTAATGTTTATCAAGGGATCTATAAAAATGTTTCACCTCATAGTACATTATTGAGCAAAACACTTAAAATTTGCAGTTAGCAAAATGGAAATTAAATAAACATGTACATCCAAGTTTTCCTTAAAATATGAGTTGGAGACACTGAGATGAACTTGTGCCATAGCTTATAGCTAGTAGGAAGAAGAATTAATGAAGAAATACTTTATTATAACCAGACCTTGGAACTGATCTTAAAATTGAATTTATAAGGCAGGAAGTACATTATTAGATTGAGCAATTTAGCAATAAAATCATCTGTTACATATTTTGTCTTGTTCTGAGTGTTCCCACTAGATTACACAGTACAGGTTTTCAAAAATATTTTCTCTATTTCGAAATCCCTGCATGTAATGTCTCATGGCTGTCAGCTGATTTAAAGCAATAGAAACTTCTTTTAAAAGGAATTTTTTAAATGGGATTCGAAGGCAATCACACAATGTGAAAGATCCCAGGATGATGGCTGAACCCTACAAAGAGAATTCCTTGTCCCTAAGGTTGTGATACCAACTGGGCAGATGGTATGAAGCCTGACTGAAGGGTTGTGCCTCTAGTCAGATCTTTTTCAAGAAAAAAGAAACAGCTTTACTTCTATTTTTACTGTCAATCCAATAGTACGGTTCACTTTACTGCCTTCAGTGATCTTCTGCCTTTCCCTAACTCCAATCCAAGCACAAGAAAATAATAACAACCAAATAAGAGCGCTCCCAAAGCACTGGGAATTCTTTAAAATATAGTTTGTAAACCAGGAAGACAAATGAAAGGAAGTGGTGATGAGAAAGTGAGGGTTAAAAGGAGAGGAAGTGGGAGAGGGAGGGAAGGGAAGTATGAAAAAAAGAAATGTCTCTGGAAGACTTAAAAAAAACAGCATATATTATCTTACATTATACAAAAATAAAGCCAGAAGGAGAAAACAAAAATTTTTAAATTCTGATGACATTCCTGGTGCAGAGACAGCAAAGGTGACAGAAAATATATAATACTTACTATCCAAAGTTCTAATATGAATATTTAGGACATATAAATAAATATTTAGGCCAAAAATACCATTAAAGTTTGAACCCTGTGTAGAACCACATATATTTTGTTCCCCAACTTTTTATTTCAAACTTAGAAAAGATGTATTTGTTTTTGATGATCTAAGAGAAAATGATATAGGTAATTTCCTAGAGAACCTACAAATTTTATAGGTTCAAGCAACTTTGAAATATTAAATCTGTGCAGACTAATATAGGTATGGAGTTATACTTAAGAAAAACAAGTTATTAGAAAATGTTGCCTCATTCGTTTATGCATCCATTTATCAAAATATTTCTTTAATTTACATATATTTCAAAATATACATAGCACTGAGATTTTTATAGGAAGATACATAAATTTATATTGAATACTAGCCAATATAATAAATTAATTTTGAAATAAATGTAAAAGCCCCATTTCATGGCTTCAAGTATAATACTGTAATTTGATTGTGTAAAGGTTTAAAACTCTTATTTAAATTTAGTTTTTTGAATGAACTTAAAGCATTCTACTCTTAAACATGCAATGGCTCTTTAAAATATTATATAGTAAGTTTCTACTTTCGTCACTTAGGCAATCACATAATTTTTTTAAAAAAACTATGAGAATAGGAGATTTAATTTTATCAGAGACATAGTGCTTAGATAAGAAAGTCTAATAATGTAGTAATATTTTTAACAATTGAATAAATTGTTTAAAGTGTAAGCTTTTGTCCTGTGTCCTTTCTTTTTAATTGAGACATTAAAATTCTGTAGCAGACTGTTATTATTCATTGTTTTATTAGTCTTATTAATAATAGATATATACCCCCCAAAATATGCCCAAGCAGAGAATATTCTTTGAGATTTTTACATTGAGCTGAAATTGATGACTAACAGGATGTGAGCAGTGATAGGTAACAGTTAATGTTCACATTTTCATGTGTTTTATAACCCCTACCCACTGGCTGGAGTGGTGAAAAAAGAATAATCTACCAAAAAATAAAATTGATTTTAAATACGAAAGAATTTCACAGACTACCCTGGACTAATACCCTTATGTTATTTCCTTAAAGAAATTATCTTCAAGGGATTGTTGTTTGCTTCTTTTTTATAACAGTTTAATTTATGTCTTAATGTAAAGCTCAATTCATCATAGCTTAACTTTTGTAATGTTGCAAAATTATTTTGTTTCTTTGAATTTGGGTGGAGTAGATGTTCCTTCAGAGATTCTTTTAGTTGTAAATGTCCATGAGTATAAAACTACTGATTACAAATCTAATATACGTACATATATATATATATATATTTTTTACCATAATCCTTGCAAGTACAATTCCTAAATTTACCTCATAATTTAGTAAGAGAAGTATTTTACAATTTCTTGATAAAGTCCCATTTCAGAACTACCATTTTACTTAGCATTCATTGAGTGATTTATATCCCCCAAGACCCATTGCCTGGAGGTAAAACTGTGAGATAACATGCTTAAATTTAGAATAACTTGTAGCCCCTATATACTATGAGTGGTTGAACAGTGAGAGATCCAGAGAAATATGAGGAGCATAAAAGTAATTGGAGGAGAGAAATTTGACAAAAACAAATGAACGAATAACTAACCAGACATTAAAGAGAACAAAAAAGCAAATGCAGTACTTGTCATAGAGAACTCGGGTCCAACATATTTAAGAAAGAACTTATTCATAGCGGAGAGTTGAGCAGGTTGTTGATTTTCAATAGAGCTGTTAGGATTATTGAGCATAACTTAATACGGTACAATACTAATGAGGCCAAGATTCACTTCCTGTGTGGGCTAGTTAACCATGCCCTGTTTCACAACTACACAGCATGTCCTTAACTTTGGCCAGCTGTCTCCAAAATACATGTCCTTTTTCACAAAAGGGACCAGGTGTATGAGGATCTGTGAAAATCTATTCTTGCTAGTAGGAAAAATTCTCAAGACAGATGGTGGGTCAGTAATGTCACAATAACGTGTGAAGGACAGCATGTATTCTCGTATTGTAGAACAAGGAGTTTTATCAAATATCTAATTGCAGTAGAATGTTTTATCAAGGAAATAAGAGTTTAGTTTACATAGTCAATAAAATATTGCATGTGATTTAACAAAGATACTACTATTTGGGGATTGGAGCAATAGCACAGCAGGTAGGGCATTTGCCTTGCATGCAGCCGTCCTGGGTTCAATTCCCCCGTCCCTCTAGGAGAGCCGGCAAGCTACTGAGGGTATCCCACCCACACAGCAGAGCCTGGCAAGCTACCTGTGGTGTATTCGATATGCCAAAAACTTTAACAAGTCTCACAATGGAGAAGTTACTGGTGCCTTCTCGAGAAACCACATGACAGTGCGACAATGCAACAGTGCTACTACTATTTGGGAGTCTCAAATTTAAATGACTTGGTGAACTCAAGAATATTCTGTATTTCCTGTGTATCTGTAGCAAGGAGAGAAGTAGAATAAGAAAAGTATGGTCACCAGGCATCAAACTCATTTCCATCTATTATCCAGAACAATACAAATTTTACATTGTAGTGGGTTTTAAGTATTTGATGATAGAACAAAATATTTTGATTTTATGAAAAACATTCATAATAATTACTTCTGCAATTACTTGTTGAAACATAAAATCCTTCACTGATTATTGGATTCCACAAAGCAAGAACAATGTGTTTCTTTTAAACTCGAGCTCAGCACAGAACATGGCAATCCTATTCTTAATGGTATATTTATCTATGTAACAATCATGTCAGTGAAATTATAGAAGAGTTTTTGCTTATATTTAAAGTTAATTTCACTTTCATAAACATCATAAATTTTAAATGTAAATATAAGAAATTTACTAGTATAAATTAAAATGATTAGATATGGGAAAACATAATTCAAGTAGAAAGAACACAAAATTGAAAGTTCATCAGTTATTTAAAATGCAAAGTTTAAGAAATACATCTTTGGTCTTAGTTTAAGTAGACTTTAGCTTGGAAAATAAATGAACCTCAGTTTGGAGTACATCTTGACAACAATAATAAGGAAGGTATTCCGCTTAGTTGCTAGATTTTATGCTAACTTAAAGCAGATGAAGATAAAATAGTAAAACAGTAATTTAATTACACAGAAATTTCTGGATGAAATAAAACAATTCTTTACAGTTTCTAGGTAATGGCAAAAGTGTTTCTGGCAAGGAATGCATAATTAACAGCAGTGTTAAAGCTTTGCTTTACATTCTTTTGGCAATTGATTCTACTAAGTTGAAAGCTGTTAAATAGAGTATTTGAGTTTTATATTAATTTGCATTTCATTTGACTGCGTTTTAGTGTTTTGTAAGCATCAAACAGGGAGGTCTGGGTTCAACATAACAGATTACTGTACAAAATAAAAAATTGCTACCCAAGCAGCTTTGTGTTTCTGTTGGGTTTCTCATGCTGTGAGTAAAAAGAAAAAAAAAAACAAAACAAAAAAAACAAAAAAGAAAAAAAGAGTGTTGATTCTTTAGAGGCATTTCAGCACCAGATCTTCACTATCAAAAATAGTTCTCAAACACAGAGTTATCTAGAAATTCAGCAGTTTGCAAACAAGTGCACCAGGGAGTAGTTTTTTCACACTAAAATATTTTTGCTACACATCAGCAAGTCCTTGAGAAAAGCCTGCTGGCTCCAAAGGCCTGCAGTTTGCTGTTGAAATAGCAGAGCAATAATATTTAGCCAGTGCTAAAAGGGAAGCAGTGATGTGTCTGCTCTTTACAGTGACTGCTACGTTTGACCAAAAATGCCTGAACCACTGGAATTGGAAAGGATAACTTTTTAAAATACTATGTCTTACTCAACCTTTTGCAACTTCTACTCTTTTTTTTAAGAAGTGTTAGGTGTACATAGGTGCACATGTGTCCTATTCTTTAGGTTGACATTTGTTACCAGATGATTGGTTTCTAGAAAACAGTAAATCTGTTTGTGTGTGCTTGGGGACGTGTGTCCATGCAGATATATCAATATTTTTTGCCACCTATTCTGTGTTTTGCTTCATAGTTGGCAACAGTAAAATTAGAATCAAAGAGAATCTTGATTTAAATCATAGTATTAATTTTACCCTGGTCTGTTTTATGCTCTCTCAGGAATCTTGTTATTTCATAATACTCTCCCAGACTTTAGAGTGTTTTAGCTTCCGTTTTCCTGTCCTCTTACTCCCCAATATTAACAAAGGCTTTAATAATCCTATGTTAAGATAGGGCTGGAGCAATAGCACAGCAGGTAGGGCTTTTGCCTTGCATGTAGCCAACCCAGGTTCGATTCTTCCACACCTCTCAGAGAGCCCGGCAAGCTACCGAGAGTATCCCGCCCACATGGCAGAGCCTGGCAAGCTACCTGTGGCATATTTGATATGTCAAAAACAGTAACAACAAGTCTCACAATGGAGATGTTACTGGTGCACGCTTGAGCAAATCTATGAGCAATGGGATGACGGTGACAGTGATGCAATGATGTTCAGATAACCAAATCATACATCCCTGAGGCAAACTAAAATATTTTAAGGTTATTTAACCTCCAACTCTCTTTATAAATTTCTCCTTCATGCTTAGGATACTTAGAGGCCGCCTTCCCAGTAATACTCAACTAACCAAGTGGGTGGTTTATTGAAGGGCCAGAGATGTGCTGCTACTCGTTGTCCAGGCCATCAAGTGATGCTGGGAATTACAGAGCCATACTCAGTGGTCCTCTCATAGTTCCGGGGTTCAAACTGAGCTCAGCCTCACACCAGTCACATACTTCAACCCTAGTATTATTTCTCATATCCTGACCTTCTTGTTTCAATGTATTTAATTTATACATTAATACTATTATAAACCAAAACCCTGCAAGAGATGTAAACTATACTAGTTTATTAAGCTAGAGAAAACAAGTTTATATTGAAGGAGGTCTTTTTTTTTTAAATTGGCAACCATGCTAATGGTAAATAAAGTTGTTGAAATATTTACAGATTCACTGTATCAGTGTCATCCCGTTGCTCATCAATTTGCTCGAGCGGGCACCGGTAACGTCTCCATGAGAAACTTGCTGTTACTGTTTTTTGGCATATCAGATACACCATGGGTAGCTTGCCAGACTCTGCACTGGGAGTGAGATACTCTTGGCAGCTTGCCGGGCTCTCTGAGAGGGGTGGAGGAATCGAACCCGGGTCGGCTGTGTGCAAGGCAAACGCCCTACCTGCTGTACTATCGCTCCAGCCCATTTACAGATTAGTGAAATGAAATGATAGCAGTTTAATTCATTCCACTTGCATGTTTTCTATATTTTGAATCAATGTATATTTTGAACACACTAAGGGTTTCTCCAGAGCTCTTCTGTCATCACAGGTTTCCTTTACCTCCGTAACTAGATATCAATTAATGAAGTTGTGTTGAATAAAATGTTCGGCTCTCCCAAAAGCTTCCTTTCTTTGGAGAGTTTTGCAGTGAATTCCTGGAATTTCACAGTCCTGGATATTGACCAGTAGCAGAACTGAGAGGCTGAGCTATGTTCATGACAGGGACTGTGGGTGTCAGATAACCTAAGCAATCGGGGAGTACTTAGGACAACTAAGAGGCTGTCACTGTTGGGGGAGATACTCTGCAGGACTAGGTTTATCTGGAGACATTCAGACAAGGAGATAAAATGCATATTAATCCCTTAGGATAAACAAACTGTGCTGTTGAATTTGATAAGCATCTGTTTTTATCAGATTTTGCCTAAATGTGAGCAAATGGGGAGAAGTTAGTGATGCATCACTGGAGGGAGGATGAGGGCAGATAGAGGGGATGGACAGGAATGTCAACCTCACTTGGACATTCACTTATGTCAGTGCTGCCATTTGATTCACCTTTACTGAGGATATCTACATTAGAATTGCAAAAGAAGGGAATTATATTTTCAGACCATATCTAACTCCTTTTGGAAATAAAGTCTCTGTTCCCTGGTGCCAAAAAGGAACACTTCTAGCTGTTCCTGTTGACCTAACACACTCCCTATCCCCCAGATCCTGTCTTACTAATGTCCCCCACCCCCCCCCCCACACACACACGCACGCACACACACACACACACACACACATTTTAATCATTCTTTTAAACTGTGGGCTCTTTCTAAAGAATAAGGAGTTAGTAATTCCTGAAGATCATAGATTCTGCCCCAGACCTTAAACTCATCAGATAATATACAATATCTAAGAGCAAATAGATGCCTCAAAAGCCTTAAAGCAGAGGTGTGTTCTCTGAGGTAGCATAACGTTTTTGTCTTTTAAAACACAAATAACTCAATTTTTATTTTGAAAGGCCTACAAACAACCCCTCCGCTTAACTTTAACTTTTTCCTAAAACAAATTCTTCCCTGTCCAGAGTTCCTTTCTTTGCTACTTACTTTTCAATCACTTTTCTATTTTCTGAACTATGAGTCTGAGTATCAGTATTATTCAATATGTTCATTCTTGAAGAACCTGGAAACCGTGACGAGCACAGTGACTGTGGCCTAGGGCTCCAGCGTCATTTATACTCAGACTTCGGGAGAGGAAGAGAAAGACCAACTGACATTCCAATATTCAGCAGTCACTAGTAATCTTCATGTTGAGTTTTTGACATTTGACCATTGTACTATTTTTGTTTATTACCAGTGTTTAATATCATACTAAGAAATATAAATACTGTGTGCATATGTGCTAGATCAGTACTTAGGGATTATGAGTTTTATACCTATGACTATGTCAACAGATTTCTTTAAAAAAATCCTTATTTCTAAAAGGAAATATTGTTAAAATAAGGTCACAGTCCATTATATGAAGTTGAGAACTTAATATTTCTTTAATTTAATCATATTCTTGTCTAAAATCACATTTATAATTTATTATTATTTAGTACCCGCAAGGCAGAGCCTGGGAAGCTACCTGTGTTATATTCGATATGCCAAAAACAGTAACAAGTCTCACAATGGAGACGTTACTGGTGCCCGCTCAAGTAAACCAAACAACAGGATGACAGTGCTACAGTGCAGTATTTTTTTAAGTTAAATAAATGTACTTTTACAGGACAGACATGACATTGCTTGGGGTTTCATCAAGGGTTCACTGTTACTACCTACAAGGAAAGACTTGGAATGGAAATCAAGAAATTATTCATTTATTTCAAGTATTATCCCGAGTTCTCTTTAGAATAAAGATCAGATGACCTCTAACTTTTATTTTTTACTATGATCCCATAATGATGCATTTGAAACCAAGAGGATTTTTGAAATTATCACAATTTTCATGCTAACAATAAATTTTTGTAAAACGTGATTGAGTGACACTTTACAAGTTGTGCCCAATTATGAAAAATTAATTCTTAAAAATACAGTTGATATATCATGGATTTAGACAATATATATGGAACAAATGTTTTAGGTGGCTTAGGTCTATTTTAACTTATATGCTTTACATTTCCTATCAACAACATTCTATTTTTTCACCAAGTCATCTGCTTCCTTATTCTGTCTTCTTCTCCAAAGCCAATGTAAGTATAATTTTAGAAGAGAGAATCAGAACTTTTTTTTTTTTAGTACTAACTTCAAGTACTTTCTTATCATGGAGGTTTCCTTTATTGCTTGTGAGATTTGTTTTAAGCTGAATTTCTATCAGGTTTATCACCCCAGAAGTTTTATATTCTCACTATGTTAGCCTTCCTCTAAACAGCTCCAATAAAACCAACCTTGCTAAATTTATTCCCTTGGACAATTTCTTTAATTCTATTAGGATTTATCTGTATGAGCTGTAGTAAGGGGTAAGCAAATGGGGACTTCTAATTTGCACTCTAGAATTGCTCCCTTAGGAGAAAGCTAGTCACCAGATCAAACACCACTATTGAGAGATCTAGGTGGTAAGAAACCAAAATCTACTAGGATGTAGAAACAACTTGTCTGATAAGTAAGTAACCCCATGAAAGTAGGTCCTTGAGGTTTAATCAAGCTTACAGAGTGAATGAATCACTATCTCGACTATCATTTCATGAGTTTTTTGGTATATCAATTGTCGCTACTGTGATCCATGGAAATTTTTCTCCATTAATAAATAAACAAACAAAACATTATGCTGCATAGAAAAAATATATGCTTCTTCTTTTCTCATACTACAAACAATTCTCAAGTTATAATTTGTTATGCTTACAGTTCTTAGAATCAGGTGTAGAAATTCTATTAACTAGAACCATATGAGAGTTTTAAACTCTATCATGGCAGGCAGAAAAAAATACTCCCTGATAAATATAAAATCTTTGAAATTTGTAAATATTTAGTTTTTCACAAGTAGCAAAATATCAACATTTTTCAAATTGTATTTGGTAGATACTATTATCTGTCACTCAGCCCCCATTTTTAGAGCTAATGACAAGATATATTAATAATGGATGAAAACATGATTCCAGAATCACAAAGGATTATTTCTAGGCATCTGAAACAAACAGAATTTTTTCCAAATGAAATTGCTGAATGTGGTGTATTTTCCTTTCACTTTCGCTTCTTGTGAAAGGTAATGTTTATAAACATTATCATAAGTCTGTATTCCACCACTGTATTTTGGAAGCAGGCAGCTAGTTTCTTGGAGTTCACTGATAAAGGGAATGAAATCCCAGGATAGATTATACCTACAACCTCACTCTTTCTTAATTTAGATGACGAAGATAAATAAGATTTGGACATTTTGAACTGATGAGATTTGGGACTTAGAGGTGTAAAGTAAGGTCTTTTTAAAAACAGATTAGGAGTTTGTTTAAGTATTTTAACTCTTCCACGGTCTTTTAACTCTCTCTGTACATTGACAGATGCTCTACATATTAAAATGTACTTAAATGACTTATCAAAGTCAACCTTTGAATATTAAATGACTTAAAAAATAGCAGAAAGGGTTCCCACATGATAACTTAGTGGAGGATACATCCCTTATCTATATGACAACTGGGCTTTATTCCCAGAAACACCAAATGGACAACTACCACCACCACCACAGCAACAACGTTTACCAAACAAAAGCATAAGAAAATTTCCCATAGTCGGATTCATTGTTTTACTCTCACTTTACACATTCCATAACCACATATTTTAATTCATGTATGCTATAAATGTGCAGCTATGTATATTTAGAACTATGTATATAGACATTTGCATATAAACATATAGCTGTTGAATTAAATTTTATTTTTATATAAAATGCACACACATGTTTCTTGTACACATAGGAGTACACATGTGTGTATGTTTAGTGACATTGATATATTGATTCACAAACACAGTCAATTTATTAAAACTATAAAGAGACATGCATTATTCATTAAACTTTTTCCCTTCCTTCCTTCCTTCCTTCCTTCCTTCCTTCCTTCCTTCCTTCCTTCCTTCCTTCCTTCCTTCCTTCCTTCCTTCCTTTTTCTTCCTCTGTCTTCCTTTTTCTTTCTTTCTTTTTCTTTCTTTTCTTTCCTTTCTTTCTTTCTTTCTTTCCTTTCTTTCTTTCTTTCTTTCTTTCTTTCTTTCTTTCTTTCTTTCTTTCTTTCTTTCTTTCTTTCTTTCTTTCTTTCTCTCTCTTTTTCTCTTTCTCTTTTTCTTTCTCTCTCCTTCCTTCCTTCCTTCCTTCCTTCCTTCCTTCCTTCCTTCCTTCCTTCCTTCCTTCCTTCCTTCCTTCCTTCTTTTTCTTCATTTCTTTCTTTCATTCTATATAGACATATATCTGTCATTTTTTTTCACATGAACTATTTTCAGCATATCTTTCAGTGAAGTTTTTGCTAGGTTCATAAAATTTAACTTCTGTTTT
This sequence comes from Sorex araneus, assembly GCF_027595985.1. Taxonomy (NCBI): domain Eukaryota; kingdom Metazoa; phylum Chordata; class Mammalia; order Eulipotyphla; family Soricidae; genus Sorex; species Sorex araneus. The sequence goes on from NC_073306.1 coordinate 165,623,490, forward strand.
CTAAAAATTTCTTGAACAGTTTAAATATATTTCCACTTCATATAGGATTTGTATTTAGCTTTTTTTAAAACACTATTAAAAGTCCTAGAAGATAACTCTTTCTCAGTAAATATTACTTTAGCACTCATTTTCTCTCTCGCATGTCAATGTATTACATAAACTTTGAACTCCCTACCTGGGCTGATGAATATGTTTTGATAACATATATCAATCTAATAAAAAATAGTTTCTTAACAAAAATTTCCTCAAAGACTTAATTAAACATTACTTATATTGCATAATGCAATTAATTTAATGGAATTAAATACAAATATGTATTTTAAGTAAAAGCAGTCATTTATTCAAAATTGGATCTTCACTATACTAGTGTACTATTTGAATGCTTAAGATATACAATCCTGTAGCGAGTAAAAATTTTGTGAATAGCACACATTTTATTGATGAAATATTCATGTAAATTAAGGAGAATTGCCAGTTTACTAGTAAGGATAGATATTAGCATATGCAGTGTAAATCCCACTTAGAAAGGTACACTGGATCTTATCAGCAAGCCCAGCTACATCTCATATCTCAGACTATCTGCTTCCTCCTCCAGCCTTTCAGGTGAGGTGAAGCTCGTGGATGAAGTCTGAAGAGCCTTGCGGAATCAAAGCAGGTCTTCCTCCCTTCCAGCTGGGTCCCAGCAGCCTCCATCCTCCATACCATACCCATCTCTGCCATCTCAGCAGGCACAACTTCATAGTCCCTGAAGCACAGGACCACATGAGCAGCTTCAAACATCTCTGCTGCACACCTCACACTGCATATACTCAGACTTCCTGCAACTGGGTGCATTTCAGCATGGAAAGAAAAAAACAATACCCAATCTAATATTGCATACACATGGGGGACTGAGGTGTTCTCTATGATTCACACTAAGATTCACATTAAGCACTGTATGGGCAAAGCAAACACAGACAGGAAAATAAGTAGAAGCTCAAGATCAGTGAGTAAAGTGAAAGCATGAACCAGCTCTACAAACCAGCTCTGTAACTATTAGAGAATGACCTTACTGACATGATGTCAATTATGTTGGATGAACTCTGTACTCTGTATATTCACTAAATACCATTGATTATTTTGTCTACTCCCTTGGGTAGGGTGTTTTCCTTGCATGCTGATGACCCAGGTTCGATTCCTCCAACCCTCTCGGAGAGCCTAGCTAGCTACAGAGAGTATCCTATCTGCACAGCAGAGCCTGGCAAGCTACCCGTGGCATATCCAATATGCGAAAAACAGAAACAAGAAGTCTCACAATGGAGACCTTACTGGTGCCCACTCGAGCAAACTGATAACAATGGACAACAATGCTACAGTGATACTCAGACTCCCTTAAATTTAAAATTGTTTCCTATTTTTTCAAAGTATCTAACGAAAAAGAGCAATAGTTTTTCTATTTTTTTTGCAGTAAATTTTCTTCCAGTTTAAAACAAATGATTTGAGACAAAATAAAACTGAACCAAAGATGCAAAAAGATCCAATCTAAAAAAGTGTTTATAAGTGGACACTACCAGTAGGTTTTAGAGAGACTTGTCATGTAGAGATATGGTCTGATATTTTATATCCTCCTTATCAAAAGGTGAAAAAACTGACATATGGGGAGATAGAGAAAAATGAGGGAGACAAAAAGTAGACAGTTATTGAAGTTCCAATGATGTTTGAGAATGTGTTTATGTCCATTTATATGTGCATGTGTGTCTTGATAATTGTCCCACTTACAGTCACATTTAAAAAGTCTCTTTTCGGGGAAATTTGGCACAATTTACAGTTTTAAGTTTCTACACTCCTGGCAGAAGACCATATGGTGTGCTGGGTGTTGAACTTGGGTTAGACAGGTCACATGTCTTAGCTGCTGTACTATCTCTTTAGCCCCTTAAAGTCATAGATATCCATCTACTGTTTAAAAGGTAGATATATAGCATTCATTAAATAAAAATATTTAGTCTTGGTGCCTCATTTGAAAATGTCTTAACAATGAATTTATCCTCTGATCTATATGTCTCATGAATGCACTTTAGATATAAATGATATGATTGTTTCTTTAGTGTTATTCATTTTAGACATTGTAGTTCAATATATATGGGGAAAGAGATGCCCATGCAATGTTTGAGAAATAGCATTTTTTTTCCACAATGAAATATGCATGCACTTGTTAACAATTTTCACGGTCAAATCTCTCTAAAAATAAAATCAATGATCATCAGAATTACCGAGAGCATTCTTATGGTCATACTATATTTCACCAGTGTTAAACCATAGCTTCTCTGTTAGACTCCTATCCAAAGTGGTTTAGGATCACATATCTAAGAATGCACACCCAACCCTCTAACATTTAAATGTGATAAAAATCAATTTTACCTATGTGATTCCCAGCTGAATGCCACTTCTGATGTATATCAGCTTCAAAAGAAATTAAAAGATAAGTAACATGATTACAATCAGATTAGCTTGTCTAGGCAGACAAACGAGATTGCATAAATTGTCTGAGTGAAAACACTCTCTTCCTAGTGAGACCAGTTTACATCATATTAAACAAAAATGAGTTTCCAATATGTGCACTATATAACAAAGTGGGTAAATAGAAAACTGCACTCTTGTGACCGAATGTGAGTCAGAGAAACTCTGTTATTTGTGACTATTTGAGAATTACTGCCTGTCAGAACACTTTATGAAGTATTTTTGAGAAAACTAAATCATTCTCTGAGATTTGCTGCTCAAACTAAAAAGTGTTTCTTTGACTAATAGAACTCATGAAAATCAAAAGGGGAACTTAGAATGTTGAAAAAAAATCATAGATCCCAATTTATTCTACATTGTAGAATAGGATAATAAAAACTATTTACAGAGTAATTCATGACAAAAGTCACATCTAGCCTAAAAAATAATGTTCATGGTACCTATAGTGGGAATAAAAATAAAAATTCTAAATCTAACTTACTTATAAAATACCTAATATCTAGTTTTGTAAAAATGTATATAAAACAGTTTTATAGGATAAATAGAAAATAATTTCATAATTCTTTTCAAGAAAGTGTGGAAATACTGTCTAAATCAATTTTTTTCTGTGAAAATCCTTTGTGTAGACAGAAAAATATGATGGAAATCAAAATAATTGAAGTGACCTCATGATATAAGTATCTTATTACTGAACAATTTTGTGAATAAGAATGTTCTAGCAGATTAACTCACCTCAAACATTTCTTGGATACTCTGGTTTCCGGCTGAGACATCCAGGTGATCTTAGGCGGGAGGAAGGCCCAGTTCTGCAAAACCCCAGACAGCCACATTCCCAGTCCAACAGCTGCCATCACCTCACTACTGAGTTCCACAGATGTCAAATTGCCAAAGTTTTCAGGAACAATGAGAATTTTTGGTTGAAAATCTGGGCCTTCTTGGAGACAGGCTGGGCAGCCTTGCTCCACTTCTCTGTGATTCTGGAAACCCCAGCAGCCACATCATGCTACCCCACTGCTGCCACATAAGTTCTTGCCCAGTAAAATATTCTAGATTACTCCAAACTCTACAACACTAACTTCCTAGTAGGAGCACACCAGATTGGATGGGAGTATACCATAGAAGCTGACTAAACTCAATTATAGAAAATATGAATACAAGAAGTCTCAAAACAGCTTAGTACACTCTCAGATAGGGACTTAATGTTCTCATAGTGACATACAACAATTTTCACTACTTTTCTTTTTCTGAAGTATTTTTTAGATACAAGTCAGTAGTAATAAGCAATATAGAATAAACTAGGTCCTGCTATGGTATGGGGGCAGACTTGAGGGGTTGTTGGGAAAATTGGGACACTGGCGGAGAGAAGGACACAATGGTGGTGGGATTGGTGTCAGAATATTGAATGTCTATAACAAATGTGCCATGAACACCTTTGTAAACCAAGGTACTTAAATAAAGTGGAATGGGGTGTGTGAAGGCCATAATGGTCTAGTTAGTTAAAACAACAAAACCAATAAAACATTCAAGCATTTCAAATAACTCTTGGCCTGAAAGCTCTAAGAAGAAGGTGAAGAGAATTATAAAATTGAATCCTAAGCCTTAGAGTAACGCTTCCACATAATGGAGTAGTGGACATGGAGAACACATTTTTGAACTAGTAGTGTACTTGGAACAGTTGCTGACAAAGTATTACCACACATCTGTTTAGAGTGTGTGACATTTAATAGTTGCATTATTCTCCAAGAAATAAAACAAAAATTAGCAGATCAAGCATGCACTGTTGACTTAGAGGGATATTTTATTTTGCAAATATTGTTTATTTGGAGGAGGCATGTTCTTTGGGACATACATGGCTATGCTCAGGGCTTACTCTTCTGGACCTGTGGAACCTGAAGAACCATAAGTAGGTCACAGAATCAGAGTTGAACACATTAAGGACATGTCTTCTCCCCTATTCCATCACTCCAGTTTTTAAAAATGTGGCTTTAGGGGCTGGAGAGATAGATGTTGGGTAAGGCACTGCTTTGCACATGGCCCACCTGGCTTTTATGACCAGTATCCCATATGGTCCTCTGAAGCACCAGGAGTGATTATTGAGTGCAGAGCCAGGAGTAACCTCTGAGCATTGCCAGTTGTGACCCCCAAATAAACAAACGAAAAATGCTGCTTCAGTGGGTAGTTAAGTATAACCTGTTTCCCTTACACAAACTATAAAGAAAAAGGAAAAAAAATCATTTCTAGAGAGGAATCTTAGATGTTATTCCAAGTAGTTTGTTTTTCCTTCTAATGCGTTAATTTCAGAGAAGTATTTTTGTATACGCAATCTAAAAATCAGACTGCAACAGACTGTCAATGTAACAGTCTCTTAGAGCTTTATTTTTTGAGTGGAGTTTAAGTGTTAGTATTTTGAGCTCAATGAAATGCCGATCAGCAAATATTGGTATGACACTTATACCTATCACAGTGGTCTTCCTGACAATGCCTTAGAAATATCGTCTCAACCATTGGTTGCTCACTTTGTGCCATCAATATATAACTTGGGGTAGTTATTTCCAAAAATAAACAGCTGGCTTATTTCACAACAAATTTCTTTAAATTGTAGTTTTCCTAGAGATAAATTGACTCCATTTATTTACTACAAACTAACTAACGTATGTATGAATTGGGAAAGACAGTGAGTAACATCTTGGACTATCTCAGCCTTATAGGACACCTCCCATTTCCCACTCCTTACCCCTGCTATTTTTACTGACATGAAATGTTTCATGTCAATTTAAATTTTAACAAGATATCAAGTTTTCTTTCTTCTTCCTTTTTTTTTTCCTTGGTGCAACAGTCTTATGATCTTAAAAATTGGGGGTAGGGACAAGGCAAGTAGCACAGGGTTAGGATACTTTCCTTGCATGTGACAGACCTAACTTCAATCCCCAGCAACCCTTGTGTTTGGTTTCTGAGCCGCTCCAGATGTGATCCATGAGCACATAGCTAGGAGTCAGCCATAAATACTGTCAGGTGTGACTCAAAAACAATAGAAATGGAAAACAAAAACAATGGGGTTAAAATACTTCCTAATGTGGTTGTTATAATGATTAGATAAGCAAATCTATGACATATAGTAACAAATATAACTATACAGTAAACAAATACAAGTATTATCATAACTATATAGTAAACAAATAGTACACATAACAAGCAAGTAGTTTACATAAATAACAAATAGTAAATAGTAAACAAATAGTAAACAAGCATCAAGAAACTTCCTGTGTTATTTGTTTTATCTAATACAATTATGGTTTATTATCAGGGTTATGTGATATAATGCATTGTTATATTATGACATACTGCATGTTTATAAATTAATTTGTATACTTATTTAACACTTATATATGATATTACATGATATTTTTCAATTTTATCTAAACTTTTTTAGAAAAAAATATTGCTGCACAATATAATTGACATATCTCATGATTTAAAACAATTTTTTGAACTAAGGTTGCACACCACTCTTTGCAATAAAAAAGAAAGATGCTTATTTCCTCAAAGCTTCGTTTTTTTCTTTCAAACCCCCTCTCTAAGATTTATTAATTCTTTTCTTTTTCTCTTTTTTGTGTGGAAATCAAATCTATAACATTATACTTAGTTTCAAGGCAAGTTGCTTCAATATTGAGGCATACAATTAGCCCAGATTTAGAAAATTTTAGTAACAATTTCTCTTCTACGGTTGACACATCTCACCATTATTTTCAACTTCTATGTTTTTTTCTCATATATAATATGTCTCACTCTTCTTTCATTAGGTTGCTTTATTTTATTTTAGTTTTAAATTGCATGTTTGGGCAATATATTTACTTACCTGTTTTTCATTTAGAACTTTATGTGTGATGCTGTTTGGTTGAAGCAGTAGCGCAGCAGATAGGGAAATTCCCTTGCAATAGGCCAACCCGGGTTTGATTCCTCCAACCCTCTCGGAAAGCCTGGCAAGCTACCAAGAGTATCCCACCCACAATGCAGAGCCTGGCAACCTCCCCGTGGCATGTTTGATATGCCAAAAACAGTAACAAGTCTCACAATGGAGACATTACTGGTGTCCTCTCGAGCAAATTGATGAACAAGGGGACAACAGTGCAACAGTGCTACAGTGCTGTTTGGTTTCAATACAATGAACCAGAATGGTCTGTTTTTTTTTTTTGTCATTCAACATTCTAAGTTGCAGTTATATCAAGTAGAATTGACCCTTTAGCATTTTTTCCTCATGACAGATCCAAAGCTACTTCTTTTTTAATTTTTTAAGAACAATGTCAACAACATGGTTTACAAAGTTGTTTATAAAACAACAGATTTTCTGTTTTAATGTGCTTTCAATGTTCCAACACCAGTCCCACCATGAGTGTGACCTATCCTTCACCATTTTCTACAGTTTTCTACAGTTTTCCAAACACCCAAAAGTCTGCCCCCTTAACAGTCAAACAGCAATTTATTTTATATTGCTTGTTACAACTAAATGCTTAAAGGAATTATCAAAAACACTTTAGAAAAAAAATTGTGAAAATTCTTATATTTTACCACAGAGTTGTCAAGTCCTTGTCTGAGGATTTTCTAAGCTATGCACTGCTAGTTAAGCCCTCCGTGTTAATTGCATTTGTTTGTTGAGGTTAGTTGGCTTCAATGTTATTATCCTATCTAAAAGGGTGTGGTCCTACTGGAACTTCAGCGTTGTGACAGAGTTTGAGGTATTACATGGTCCAGGAACATCAGGCGCTGTGGAACTGGGCCCAGGCCACCATTCAACTTCCAGAAGTCTTGGCAGCCACGCCCACCTCCCACAGCTACCGCCATGTTGACTAACCTACTGGCCCACTGACCCTGCTCTTCAGATTCACAACTATGAGGAGATGAAGCCAAGGCACTAAGATTTATGGACACACCGGTCTCCCAGTTGAAAACTCTGGGTGCCCTCAGAAAGGGAGTTGGGTCATGCCCATGATCTGATGACACCCAAGCAGTTTCATCTGCATTCCACTGTTGCTGCCATGTCAACAGATCAACAAACTCTTCTTCTTCACTAATAATTTTTGCAGTCAACAAGTCATGACAATTCCAGGTCCTCCAGCAGTCAGTCTGAGAACTCTGGGGTCTTCTCAGAGTGAGGGCAAGTGGCCCGCCACCAGATCTGTAGTTAGAGAACTGTATTACTGTAACACTGTCATCCCATTGCTCATCCATTTGCTCGAGTGGGCACCAGTAATAACATGTGGGCACCAGTAAAGTCTCCATTGTGAGACTTGTTGTTACTATTTTTGGCATTTCGAATCCGCCATGGGTTGCTTGCCAGGCTCTGCCATGTGGGTGAGATACTCTTGGTAGCTTGCTGGACTCTCTGAGAGGGGCAGAGGAATCGAACTCGGGTCTGCTGTGTGCAAAGCAAACACCCTGTCGCTGTGCTATCACTCCAGCCCAGTTACAGAACTATCTCTTAATATGTTTTCTTCATGTAACTTTGGTTGTATTAAACCTGGTTTTCCTCCTTGAATATATATTTAAAACCTGACTTTTTGTTTGTCTCTTTGGATATAGGCGCCTATTCACACTGGGTATGTTGAATTACGTAAGTAAAGAGATGGCACTTCAATAAGTAGCAAATTATTACATACTTGTCATGCACTAATTATCAGAAAGTGTAGGATTACTAATATTTTAAAAAAATGTTTGTATTATTTTGTATTTTGAATTATTACATTGACCCTCTAGATAAAAACTTGCTTTACCTAAGTTAAAATTTGCTTTAGGTCATAACACTTATTCTCAGTGCTAAAATCCAAAAACAAACAAATAAACAAAAAATATTGGTTTAAGAGTTGATTTGCCTTAAATGTATAAATCCATGTAAAGTCCATGTTATTTAAGAAGTAACTTTAAAAAGGTTTGGAATAAGCATGAAACTAATTTCTCTGTGTCTGCCAGTTATTATCCCTTGAGACATAATTAGGTAGAGTACCAGTCGTAAGGGTATGACTGGTAAAAGAACACTGTTAATGCTTATTTCACTAATAAAAGCCTTTTTTCAGGGAGTTTCAATAAGGAAAAATTCTCTAATTTCAAATAAGAAAAAAATGCCCTTGAAACAACATAAATTTTATATGTAACACAGCAAGTGCATAGACTCACTCTACTGTTCTTTACTAAATGAATGGTGTACTGTATTTAAAATACTGATTTTAATATGCAAAATGTAGAGCAGTTTTAAGAGATGTATGTAAAAATAATAAGTTCCCAAAAATGTGCCAAGGTGGCAGATTTACTATCATTATTTTGACATATTGACAGTTGATGTAAAATTTTATTTTTATCCACTATTGATCTGTCTGAATTCACTCATCTGTCATCTATCAAAAGCCAAGTTAGTAAGGATGCATTAATATGTGTACCCATGTGAAGAAGGAGACTCCAGGACTTGTTCACTTAAATCAGGTTCACGAGTCCAGGGGTAGAAGTCTAGGACACCAAAACAGAGATATTTTATTTATAAAATTTTGAATTTTAAAACAAATAGTGTATTCCCTTTGGACCCTGCTGCGGAGCGAGCATGATGGAAGAGCCCAAGGAAGCGCCCTTGGACTCCAAACAGCCCACTGAACTAATTCCGGCATGGGACCAGAGACCCCACGGTGCGCTGAAACAGTGGGAGCCGGGCATCCCCCAATTCTTTTAACCTCTCTCTCTCTCCACACCTCCCCCCTGAGCACAGCGCAGGATCCGCGGTTTTCCTGAGCGCAAAATGGAGACGCCGAGCCTCTCTCTAGGCTTCTCCATCTTATGAGCACCATAAAAGGGTAAAAGTTTGTAGTGATGTTATTTCTGGTTGTACTCTCCCTGGACTTTATACAGAAACCCAAAACCGCGTGGCCGCAGCAGCGGCCGCGCGACCTAATGTCATCTTAGCATCAGCAATATGTAATATGTCCCTTTTTAATGGGTCGGACTTTTGTGGGAGATCCTAACAAGAATAGTAAGTCTGTTGCTGAAATATTGAAGGCAATCAAAGTGGTAGCCATCTCTCTAGACTGAACTAAGCTATATCCCCACACCAGCTGAGAAGAAATATCCTTCTTTCTCGGGAAGGAACGCGGCGTGGTGTCAAACATAGTGTGATGTCCATTAAGCAAACAGACCTGGTGGCGTAGGAATGGGATATAAGGGGAAAAATTATGTACATGGAACAGTGGGACGCTGGTGGAATCTCGAGCCGGAGCCGATACCAGCGCAAGCCCTTCGGTTCCAGAAACTGCTTGCAGACACTCGACTAGTCTATCAACTAAGCCAGAGCCCCACGCCTGCCGATGACGGGAAATAACCATCCTTTTCGTTTTTTTTTTTTTTTCCCTTGTCAGGCAGTGTGGCGATTACCAAACAGGCGTGAACTCGGTGGTGCAGGGCAAGGGGGAAAAAGAAAAGTTATGTAACAAACAGCGGGACTTAATATCTCTATATTCTTAGCAGTGGAGAACTATCAAATGCCTCCTTGGCAATAGGACTGCTTTCCTTTTTTGGGGGAAACCCCAACAACGGTAGTGAGTTGTGTGTTGAAACATGGAATGTAATCGAGATAAGGCATAAACGAAGTGGAACTTATCATGTACAAGGGTGGGGACTGGGGAGGTGGGAGGGGGCGGCAGGTATACTGGGGGGGGGTTGGTGATGGGAGATGGGCACTGGTGAAGGGAAGGGTGTTTGAGAATTGTATAACCGACATAATCCTCAGAACTATGTAACCCTCCACATGGTGATTCAATAAAATTATTATTAAAAAAAATAGTGTATTAATGGACCAGAAAAATAGGATCGTTTTGAGCCATGTACTCTCCCCACATCATGTGAATCCCTGATCAGTGTCAGGTCTAAGCCTGCAGAGACAGGAGCACGATTGGTGCAGCCCTGGTGATCCCAACACATCCTGACATGAGCACCGCCACATTCTAGCTTCTCATAAGTCATTAAAATATTTTATCTTGAAGTCCTTTTATAGGGATTCTGAATATTAGAAACAGCAACAAAATAACCTAGCTTTGTGGGGGAATCCTTATTAAGATAATTAATTCCACCAATTGTCTGGAACTCATTCCATGTTCTTTGTATCATTTTATTTCCCATCCCCTTCTCTTCTCTATAGAGGAAGAGAAAAAAATCAGTCAGGAAAAAACTTAACTGTAGTTTCAAGTACAATGAATATTTCTTATGTTCTGAGAGATTATGACAAAATACCTTTGTGGATCCCCTTTCTACTTTGTCAGAATTTTTTTTTATATATGACTGTGACAAACCACTCTATTTTCTTTGAATAAAACTTCAAGTCTTATTATTCCTTTGGTCATCTCGTAATAATCAGGAGAAGCTATCTTTTAGACATCACAGGTGATTAATGCTGATAATAATGTAAGTTTACAAATAATTTGTTTTGAGTTGCCACTCACATGCAGTGACTCTCCTAGGTTCAGCTCTATCTGGGCACAGTTCCAGCATTCATTATTAGTTTTTAATGATCAATTTTGCTTGCTAAAAAATTCCCTTACCTTGTTAAAATATATTCAACATCTATTTTCCATAAAGCATTGTAAATTAATTGTACTGTAGAGACTGTAATAAAAATAAAGAAAATACAAATATAAGTAGCTACTACGTGGTAAGGAATTATCTTTCAACCACTAGCTTATATTCCTTTTGAGATCATTTCAGTGCATTAACTTTTAAGAATAATGGCAGATTTTCCTGCAATGCCTTTTTTTTTGATGTACAATTGCTCATTTATAACCCCTCTTTCCTGAATTAGACAAATGTTCTGTCATTACATAAGATTTATTCTAGAATGCATAAACCTAAAAACATGCACACATTTAAGACTTTAGAAAATTTACATGTTAAAATGAATTTGTAAGTATTGTTTAGATGGAAAGCACTCCATTTTTTAAATTAAATAAAAATCTCATTTACTTTCAACTTTGCATTTCAAATGCAAATGACTTTCAAATGTTGTAGAACAATGATTTTATACAAGTAGTAAATTATTTATAAATATGTCTGGAATGATTATTTTTATTCCCATATTTACTCCTTTTGCAAAAGGACTTTGCTATTAGTTCTTCCCATTAGGATATGATGGCTATATCCTGTGACCCTCAGAACAAATTAGCATAAATTTGAATACTTAGAACAACAAAACTTAATTTCCTTATAGTTTAGAATGTCAGAAATCTAAACTCTTGGTGTCAGCAAGGCCATACATCCTCTAAAGACTCTAGAGAAAAATCATGTTTTCTTTTTCCTCATCTGGCAGCTATCAATATTCCTTTCTGACTGTTTGACTTCAGTGTCTCCCTCTGTCCTCTGTGTCTCTGTGTCTTTAGTGTCAATCATGATTCTCCTGTCATTGGATCAGGATCCAGTATGGAAATGGCTCCACATAGTACTTTTAATTTGGTCATTTTTTTCTTCTTTTCTTCTTCTTCTTCCTTTTCTTTCTCTTCTTCTTCTTTTTTAATAATGTGTCCTTCATGGGGCTGGAGGGATAGCACAGCGGGCAGGGTATTTGCCTTGCATGGGGCTGATCCGGGTTCGATTCCCAGCTTCTCATATGGTCTCCTGGGCACCGCCAGGAGAAATTCCTGAGGGCATCAGCCAGGAGTAAACCCTGTGCATCTCCAGGTGTGACTCAAAAAGCCAAAAAAAAAAAAAAGTAATAATGTGTCCTTCACAAGGATTGCTTATTATAACATACATACATATTTTAGAAGACCATTTTCAGTCTAATGAACTGCCTTTCAAATCTTCACTGGCCTACTGGTGAACTTATAGTGGGTCATATAAGTTTATGCTCAAACGAGTGTGAGACTAAATGCACCCAGCTTGAATTTTGGTTTCTTAAATGAAACGCAGTCCCAAGAACCATGGGATGTGCTCAAAAGTCTAATCTATCAAAGCATGAAAAAGCAGAGTCAGAATTTATCTCAGCATCGGTTGACAGTTATGCTAGTGAAGCTACTGTGGTGCATATAGCCTCAAACAAATTTCAGATGGTTCTGTCGGCATGTGACAATATAAGCAGAACTGTCCATCCTTGTCCAGCCAAAATTGCTAACAGAATAAGAAGAACACGAACAAATTTGTTTTAATTAATCAAAACTAGAATAATTTGTTAAGAGCCTTATGGAAAATGTATATATAATTTCATAGCTAGATAAAGGATTATGTAATAATAGCCCTCCCAACAAATAACATTTGATTTCATAGAGCATAAAGTGAATAGGTTGGAACAAATAAGACTGAAGAAATTACAAATGAATACCTGCAGTGATCAGAATAAATTTAATTGAAGTTGGAATATTGGTGACCATGTAACACAATTATGAAGAAAAAGATTCATAAAAGTGTCACCTGTAGCAATATGAAAGACAGAAAATCCTTTTAGTAAACATGATTAAGAAAATGTGTGAACCAAAAAGTAAAGTAGTCAATTAACTACTTAATGTGTTTTCATAATGTCTAATAAAAATCAATATTTTTTCATATCAAAATGGTTTAAAAGCATATTTAGAAATGAATACATTGTATTGGTTATCAATTACTGTGAAAATATTACTAATTACTAATATACAAACAACGTGTATTAGTTATCAATCAATATGAAAAACACCCCCACAACGGAAATTTGAGTGGTAACTATTTATAGTAATTTTAGGATAATGGAGAATTAATGGATTGGGCTGGCAAGACAAAATTTCTATTAGTTAACTTTGGGTCTTTTACATAATTATAGATTTGATTAAGACTCTTAAAATTAGTATGGCCTCACAACTCATATTAGAGTTGATGTTTGCTCTCTAGGTTCTTAAGGGGATCCAGTTAAGTCAATGTGGTGTATTCTATTTGACTTCTTATATTTCATTTAAAAAGTTTGGATGTCTACTTAGTTGATCTCAGTGCAAGTTTCCAAAAAGAGGTAAAGTAAAAGTTTCAAGATCTACTGATGATAAAACTTAGAAATTATACAAAATTAATATTAAATCGTTCGATTCTATGTTCATTAATAAAAATCTCAGACATGAAATTTATATTGAGCACTGCTTCTATATAAATTTGCTAGTTATAGTTCATGTAGGATCTAACTATATTCATCATAATATTCATTTATGTCATTTTGGAAACTACAGTAAAGCTTTTGCTCCCTCAATGATTTGAATTTATTTTTAACTTCCCTAATATTTGAGTTCATTCACACTAAGTTCCTATGTTTCTCAAACCTCCAGTTTTCCAATTTTTAAATTAAAATAAATGCAGCTTTATTTTCTTCTTTTTGTTTCTTTATCTGCTTATTTTAGGCTGCCCCTGGTAGTTCTCAGGAATAGTTCTTAGCTCTGTGCTGAGGAACCACTCTTGGCAGTACTTAGGAACCGTGTCCAGTTCTGGGATTCAACTGGGTTAGCCCTGTGCAAGGTAATCACTTTAACCCTTGTGCTGTCTTTTCAGTCCTACAACATTTTTGTCCATGAAGTCAATTGAAAATAAAAATAAAGAATGTCATAGTTTCAAAAAGTAAAAAGAAGAAATAAAATGATAAAGGCAAATACCAATGTTTAAGAAAATGCTTAAAAATCTTTGTTAATAGAACATTTGCTAGAGTAAAATTGTCAATAAATTTTATATTGATGATAGATGTATGTGTGGCATGAGAAATGACTGGTTCACAAAATAGAACAAAGCATCGATGATACTTTGCATCTATGTTCAAGTTTATTTGTTTGGGTTGCAAGTGGGGATTTGGATTAATTATAAGACCAATAAAATAATAAAATTTACTCTGGTCTAATCAAGACTACAGGGTTCTTGCCTTGCACGCCACCAAACCCACTGGTTCCATCCGTAATATCCCAAATATCATCCATTACCCGTTTTTCTAAGCTCCTCGTCTCCAGCCCCCCCCCCCGTCCCCCTCCAAAATACCATTCAGCGTGTTTCCTGAACACAGATTGTGTAGAAAGCACTAACCAATACTGGATGTGATCTCAAAAAAACTGGCCCTGAACAAAATATCAAGTCATTTGTGCCATATGGGTCTTTGAGAGATTAAAAATTCTAAATCTCCCCATTCTTTACTCTACATTTATTGCTCTATTCATAAAAATTAAAAAAAAATCTGGGTAAAGCAGAAAAGAAGGGTTTTGTATTCCTACTTGCTGATTGAAATGTTTAAACACATTTCTACTAGGGTATTTAAATAAAAATGATATTTTTGAAGACAACTCATCAAGATTGTATGATCTTACTTATCCCCAGGCTAGCCTCTGGACAGCTCTTTCCAGCATGCTGCAGTTTGAAAACCACCGCTTTCGAACATGAGCTGGATTTTGCATTTCATGGAATACATCGTCAAAGAGAAATCACAGCTTTGAGACCCTTTTCAGAAGTTAGTGTAAATATAGGATCAGGAACATAAACCCAGATGTTTGCAAAATGGAAATTTGTAGAATGGACAATATGATCTATTTTATATCATTTCAAATTATATCAATTATGAAATGATGATGCCCAGCTGAAAAACTGGTACAAGGTTTGGTGTATATGCTTTACTCTTTACTATGTTTCCTTTATTTTACAAATGAGAAAGATCATTCTGTCTGTCCTTCATCTGACTGACTTCAGCCTGCATGATCCTCTAGTTTCTTTCACATGATGGCAAATAGCAGGATATTAACCATTGTGTCTACATATCGTTGTTTCATTATCTGGCCACATTTTCTTGGGTACTTGCATTGTAGCTAAATTTTAGTTACTGTGAACAGTACTGCACTGAGGATAAGGGCACCAATGCCCTTTGGAGACAGTATTTTGGGGCTCTGGATACATGCCAAGAAGTGAAATTGCCTAGCCCAAAGGAAACTCGATAGGCTATTCTTTATTCTTGAAGTCTATATGGTTGTATGGAGTTAGTGTGTTTCCTTCTGTCATCATTCTGCAACAGGGACTCCCCAGGGGAATCTTTCTCAGGGAATGTTTGCTGTGCCCTTAAGTGGGCTCTTTAACAATCTGTTTGGTGGCAGTTTTCAGAGCATCATCCCTGGAAAAGACAAGAAACAAGTGTCTACAGCAGCTGGAGGGCCAGTGCTTTGCAGATGGCAAGTGCCAACTTACTCTGGTTGATTTGTGGAACAAAACAAGGGCAAGAAAAGATGAGTTAAATTCGCCGAGATCCTTTAGTAGCTGCAGAGACGGGGGCAACCCTTCTCTTTATGACCAGGAAAATTCTATGGCTAAAGCCCCCTACATTCCAGTCTCTTCCAGAGACTGTCTAGCCATGATAGCTGTAAATGTCATGCCAAATGCTATTGAATCAAAATATGTTTGGATAAGTCATTGCTT
The DNA here is from genome assembly GCF_027595985.1 of Sorex araneus. Classification (NCBI taxonomy): domain Eukaryota; kingdom Metazoa; phylum Chordata; class Mammalia; order Eulipotyphla; family Soricidae; genus Sorex; species Sorex araneus. The sequence continues at coordinate 165,639,396 of NC_073306.1, forward strand.
AGTTTGAGTTCTTGCACCTAAGAGTGATTCCTACTTTAGGAAAAAAACCCAAATCTGCAAACACATTTTGCTTTATTCAACCGGGAAATTGGGAATTGTTATCAATCCATTAAACACAAATGTACTATTACTTTTAACTCTTATTTAAATAGAATATTTTCTTCTGTTGAGAATAGACTGTTTATCACAAAATAAGCTAGAGTTTTTGTTGTTTAATTGGGGGCACACCTAGTGTGCTCAGGGTTCCCTGTTGGCTCTGTGCTCAGGAAACACTCCTGGGACCAGATGGAGTTTTGGGGAATGAATCCAGGTGAGTAGTATGTCAGGCAACAGACCTACTGGCTACACTTCCTCCCCAGCCCCAGTAACTTGGAATTTATATCTAGGGATTTCTGAAGCTGAAGTCAGAATTCCTTTGGCTTCTTCAGACAGACCAACACTTTTCCTTTTCTTCCTGAAAAGATATTTAATTTTCATGAACAGTCTCAACTATATACTTTTTAATTTTATTCTTTATGGTTAGCCATTCCAGCAGTACTCAGGGACATAGGTACCACTCCTGGTGACAGTTGGATGCACTGAAAGGTTCTAAGAATATGGCACATGGACCACAAGGCCCAAGTCACTGGGTGGTACTAGAAGTAGACCATGTGATGGACAAATGTGGGGCCCAACAACCATCAGGACTAATCCCTAGGACAGAGCAAGGAGGCAAGGAGTAGCCCTTAATCAGTCACAGATATGGTCCCCTAAAAAATTAAGATAAAGAGGTGATCTTATTCAATTGTTCTCCCTGTGCCCCATTGGTAAATTAGTTTTGTCTTTTAACTGGTTCACCACCAAGTCTTCACTTTAAGCCTCTTTATTTACTGATTTTAAGTGTTTCTTTAAACAACAAGAATATTTTTCAATTAAAATGTCATTTATCCACAATAAGATACCATTTTTATTGCAAGTACTGTGCATTTTGGCATTTTTTAGTGGTCATTATTTTTACATGTCCATAGGGACTGTCCACTGAGGTGCTCTGAGTGTTCATGGTTGGTTGCTCTCTATGGTTTTTGGTCAACTGGCCTGGCAGTTCCAGGAAAGGGCGGGTGGATGCAGTGCTGCTTGAGCCTGTGGCACTGGAGACCACCAGAGACACCCCTGGGTGTTTTGGAACATCAAGGATTAAATGCAGTGAGGTTGGGAGGATAATAAGGTGCTGAGAATCAAGCAAGAGTTCAAGTCATAAACCTTAATATCTGTATTATATTTCTAGCCCGTTTGTTGCCTTTTATGAGGTGATAAGTTATATAACCCCAACACAAATAACCGTGTACTTTTATTTCTTCCTAAATGCAATGCAATGGCAAACAATTGAAGACACTTTACAATTTTTTTGTTCAATGCCATGCGACATAAAAATATTTTTCATTGTACAGGAGAACATACATATACATGCACAGCATTTTAAGTTTTTAAATCAGTCAGAGGTTTTTGTCCCATTTTATTTTCTTGTTGAACATGTTGCTCTCTTACAGCACATGTATGTCATGACCCAGTGCTTTAGATGTATACTGAAGTTGCAACTATACTCAGTTTGTTATCTTAATAGCACCAAAATAAATTTTAATTGTTAAAAAATCTGGGGATCTGGACTGGCACTATTATTCTGCTTGGCTTACTGGAAAAGGAAGCCAACGCTTCCTTTCAGTCACTTTTAAAAAAAAATTATTGAGTCACTGTGAGATAATTACAAACTTTCATGTTTGGGTTACAATCACATAATGACCAAACACCCATCCCTCCACTAGTGCACATTCCCCACCACCAATATCCTCAGTATACCCCCCCTTCTCCACCCTCCCCCTACCTCCATGGCAGACAATATTCCCCATACTTTCTCTCTACTTTTGGAAGTCAGTCACTCTTATTTGAACAATTTTGCCTATACTTTTCACAATTCTTGTTTTGTTGAATATCCTGAAGTTTAGTAAAGCTACTGATTGAGTTGAGGAGTCTACACACATTGTCTCTTCAGAACATTTTTCTAGGTAAATTTCTATTAGGCATCACTTAAGGGAATCTTTTTTTTTTATTTGAAGAAAGGGATGGTCCATCTTCTAAATAAATTAGGAAGACATGAAGCATCACCAGGATATAAAGTAAATTCAAGCAAGCAACCAGTATTCACTTTTCCCATTGCAAATGTGTAGACATGCTTAACAAACTATTTTAAACCTATTGTTAGCCAGTAGATTATTTGGAAATAAAACGAAGAAGTCTTAACAAACCTTGCATTTTGTAGTTACTGTCATTATAAAGGAATTTAACATTTAGTCTTAGAACATAGCCAGGAGTAAACCTGGAACACTGCCTAGGCTGGCCCAGAAACAAAACAAAACAATTTACTATTAGCAATTTTCAAGTATGTATACAAAAGTTTTCAATGATGTTTAAAACTTACGTATATTATTAAATATGAAGGCACCATGATCTATATAGTTTATAATATAGTATTCTATCTCTTGTTGACATCATCATGGCTATATACTATATCATCATGATAAATTTATTTTTTATTTGGATGTTAATTCAGATCAGTATAATATTGAATTATATGAATTTGATGAGAGTGAAAAAATAAGAAAGCATTCCATATAGTTATTAATAAAGTTTGTTATGTAGATTATATGTATATATATATACGTATATGTACAAAAGATTGCAAAGTAATTCTATTCTCATTTTATATATTAAGAGTCACCATTGTTTGAAAGCCCTGCTTGTAAGATTCTAATGCATCCACTTTTAGTTTAACTTTACTGGAAAATGTATTTATAGAATTATTTTACTCTGTTTTGCAAATGGGAAAAAAGCATTTAATGGTTTGAATTAGAGGACTTCATATCCTCATTTATAGTATTTATTTTTCAAAATTTCTGGTTCTTATATTATTGTCATTTTAGCTGAAGAATTATTTATTTCCTCATTTCTCCTCCCAAACATCCTTTCAATTTGTATATTGCCAGACAATCTTATTGCAACTCCAAATAACTGTCTAAGAAGATACTACAGAATATATTTATCTCTCAAGAACTGTGTTCTTTTTTTATTTTTTTATGTCTTTCAACTTAAAAAATTGTTTATTCTTTAGGGTCATTCTCAAGAGTGGGTAGGGAAATTGTCTTGCATTCTGCAAACCCAGATTAATCAGTGGAACCCCATATGGTCTCCTGACACGACTAGAAGTGATCTCCAGGCATAGAAACAGGAGTAAGCCCTGAACCCAGCTGGATGTGGTCCCCTACCAGAAAAAAATATTCTCTCTCTTTTTCCTTATTCTTGAACATCACTGTATCACTGTATCACTGTCATCCCTCTGTTCATTGATTTGCTCTAGCAGGTACAATCTCATTCGTCCTAGCCCTGCGATTTTAGCAGCCTCTCTTTACTCATCCTTCCCAATGTTGTTGCATTGGAGGTTCTTTCAGGGCCAGGGGAATGAGACCCATCATTGGTACTGTTTTTGGTATATAGAATACACCACGGGGCGCTTGCCAGGCTCTGTTGTTAGGGCAGGATACTCAAGGTAGCTTGACAAGTTCTCTGAGAGGGAGAACAAGACACGTGGCCTCGACAGAAAGCTCCCAGAACAAGACTAATATTTACCAATAAAATTTATCACCGGAGGGGCTGGAGGAATATACAGTGGGAAGGTCATTTACTTTGCAGGCTCGATCCCCAGCACCTTCTATGGACCCCTGAGACTGCTATAAGCGATCCTTGAGTACAGAGCCAGGAGTAAGCCCTGAGCACTGCTGAGCGTGGCCCAAAAACTAAACAACAAAAATTAATCACAGGAAATATATTACCTGCATGACTATGCCCCCAAACTGTAAGCTTGAAGAATATTTGAAATAGAAATCCCCAACTGGGGGAGGGGGAGTTGTTTAGCCAAGAAAACTGACTTCAAATATTGTTACCAATGTACAGCTAGGGTGAACTTAAACATTCTCCACTTGCAAGCAGAAGACAATCAATAATAAAAATCACGCATACTTAATTGAGGAATAATATTCAAATAAATGGTATTTTATATTATATATCTTATATTTTTATTTTATATCTTATATATATCTTATATTCTTAAACATAAGAAAATATATTATAGTATTAACTACCAAAAACTTTTAAGTGAAATTTCCTTCATTCCCTCCAACATTTACCTCGATGATATTGAATTATTCAGATTATGGGTAAAATTGCAGAACTAATGGATATAACACTAATGGATTAACACTATATCCAGAAAGGTTAGAAACAGAATTGAGGGAAGTTTATTTCTTAGGGAGAAAAGTTAATATGTTCATTATGTCAGTGTAGGTCTGTTCATTCTTTATTTTCATTAAGCAGAAATTTATGAGAGATTTAAAATGAACTCTATACTTTTTCTAACATAACATTTTATGAAGTTTTTGGGGGGTTGCTTTACATCTCATTTTGTTATTCAAATGTCTATTTTTAAAATCCCAGAGAAAGGGCATTATATAATATTAAAACTGCACCTCTTTTCGGAAAATAATTATTAACTTATCTTCAACATGTGTGTACTAACATCTAAATAAAATTTATTGTAATGTTCAAGATGGTGTCCTATTTACAAGAAATTTTGTTATCTATGTTTCAGCTAAAATTATTTTCCATTTTAATTCTTGGAATTTTAAACCCATTAGAGTTTTGAGCGAGAGAGAACAGCAGCAGCAGCAGCAGCTAAATTTAGTGCAATTTATGCAAGGCACTCTGTGAAGCATTTGATGTACATGCAACAGAAATTGCCAATTATCCACAGAATTCTCTTTCCATTCCTAGGTGCATGAATTGTATTTCCAAGAATTTACTGGGCCATAGGTTATTATAGTCATGACTAAAAACTCAGTGGAACTATAAGTAATTAGCAACTATAGACTTAAGCACACAAACACCTGCTGTGTTTTCTTTGTTCCTTTTATTTTATTGAGTCATACGTGATGAGTTTAGCTCTCTGAAGACAACACGTACAAAGTCACTCAACTGACCAAAATACCTATCCAAGTAATTTTACTTGAGTAGAAAATACTCTCTTATGTCTTTGAAAGTTGGGTCATGAAATTAATTTGTAATAGAGCTAGGCTTAATAACAACCTCCAAGCTCTTCATGCAGTGTTCTTTCTAGAAATTTATATGTATATACACGTGTGTATGTGTGTATTAAAGAAAAAGTGTCTCCAGTTCTCTTAGTGGAAATAATTATTTCTTTCTTTCTAAGATGATGCCATGAAAAAGCAAGCCATTTTGGAAAGTAAATTGTGTTATTCAAAGAATTTGAGGATGGAGGTAGGGAGAAGATTAGTTAGAGAAGACAAGGTTGGGAGGGGAGGGCAGGGAGAAGAGAGGAGTAAAGGAGAGAGGAGGAAAAGGAAGGGGAAAGGAAGGGAGAAGGAGGAGAGGAGAAGGAAGGGGAGAGTAGTGGAGGGGAGAAAACTGTTTCAAAGGAGAAAGAAGACATATACTTCTCCAGAGGTTAGAGAACAAACTTTTTTCTTGGCTTTTTTTTTTCTTGTGGGGAAGGGATTCATTTTTTTTGTTTGTTTGTTTCTATTTTCATTTAGGAACCAGGATTTTCAGTATTATTAATAATGTTTAAAGCATACAATATTTCAAACCATACCAGAATACTAAGTAGTCTCAAGAATTAAAGCTTTTTGAACTATGACAAAGACATGGCAAGGAATGGCAAATATTGCTGCATTTTGATCCTTTTCATTTTCAATTGGTGAAATTTTAAGATTACATCATCTTTCAAAACATTAGGATTAAATATGGATTTTTTAAAAATCTCCACAATGTTCACATACTAACTTTTAATTTTGAGGACATTTTCAGAATATGGTCTTTACCTGCCCTTGATCTCTGTTATACTCTAATTTGGATTTCAAATTGCTCTTATAGGGTAGCCCTAGGCAACCAAGCTTCCTTATGTTAGATATAGTAATACTGTCGCTTTCACTGATGTTCACAAATGTTGCCCTTTCAAAGCCAAGGTGCAGTCCCACAAAATGTAACCAAACTTCTCCTTTAAGATAATTGCTCACTTCACTTTCTTCCTCTTTTTTCTTTTTTTTTTTTTTTTAAAATAGCAGTTATTAAATAAAAACAAAAATCTGGTATTTTGATGAAAGTATTTTAATGCATTTCTTCTATTTGCAAAAATGAAATCAAAGATCTCATTTTTATTCTTTAAATTTGTATAAATACCTCAAAAATGAAAATAAGATACTAAAAAATTGGCAGTCATAAATTTGTGAAAACATTAAGGAACTGACTGGCTTTCATATTCGGTCTATGGTCTATGGTCTGCTTTCAGCACGCATCTTTCAACCCGAATGGGTCCTCCCAACATTCTCTACTTGGTGTTACCCTCTCTATCTTAGCTGCCTTTTCCCCCAGCATGTGAGGCCAGTTTCCAAGCTGTGAGGCAGACCTCCTGGTCCTTATCTCTAATACTCCTGACCGAATATGAAGGCAACTCAGTACCTCTATTGCAAACTACAACAATCAAAAGGAGAGAGAACGAAAGGGAATGCCCTGCCGCAGAGGCACTGGCGGATGGATGGGTAAATGATCACTATATGCACTTTATGACTGAAATGCAAACACGAAAGTTCATAAGTTTGTAACTGTACCTCATGGTGATTCGCTAATATAAAATTAAAAAGAAACATTAGGGAACTGATTATATCCTGGGTCATTCTGATCACTTAGTAGCAATTAGGTTAAACATATATAAACTTGTTTCATAGGTTTAAAAATTGTCATGATGTTCCTACTTTGGTGCATCATGGTTTGCGATAGACACCAGGAAGCTATTATGTTTGGTCCTTTATATACTTTCGGCACACATCTCCCATCCTGACCGATTCCTCCAACCATCATTTTCTTAGTGATGCCTTCTCCATTCCAGCTGTCCTTTCCCTGCCCGCTCGTGAGGCAGGCTTCCAGCTATGGAGCAATCTTTCTGACCCTTCTGCCTACTGTCCTTGGGTGTCGGTTTTGTGTTATGTTATTTTATACTCCACAAATAAACGCAGTCCTTCTATATCTGTGCCTCTCTTTCTGACTCATTTTGGGAATATTGGTGGTAGGGAATGTGCACTGGTGGAGGGATGAGTGTTTGATCATTGTGTGATTGTAACTCAGACACAAAAGCTTGTAACTATATCTTACAGTGAATCAATAAAAAAATAAAAGTTTTATCACATTCAAAGTGGGCTTACAAATTATAAATAAAAATGAATAACCAAAATGGTCATATTTCTAACTTTATAGAGTTTAACCTACTAAAAATCAGCTTTTTTTTTTTTTCAAAACAGATTCCTTTGACACTAGAGGCCTGGATTTATTCCTCAAAACCGCATGGTCCTCTGAGCACTGTTTGGAATGGCCCATTAACACCTAGTCAGAAGTAGCCCTTCAGCATCCCCTGCATGAGGCCCCAAAAGAAAAATAAAGCACCCCCTCAAAAACAAATTAAAATAAGGTAATGAGATATGTTTTCTTATGCAATTATATTATTTTGTAGAGGCTAGAATGGGGGTAAGGAGATTTCCTTGCACTCACACAACCCAGATTTGATCCCCAGAACCTCATATGATCCTTAAGTCATGCCAAGAGTGGTGCTTGAACTGAGCCTGAAGTTACCTACAGATGTTTCTAGAAAACTCCATCCATTAAAAAAAATTACTGTGTAGCCACAAAGCATTCAAGTATTTTTCCTTATAAACCAAGAATCTCTAAATAACATGTTGAGATTATTTTTGAAGAAATGAACATAACAGTGTCTTCTATCTCAATGCCTAATTTGTGATGAAATATTTTTTTATTTATCTAGAGTTTGACTGTTATTCAAATATCTATTAATCATTTTTTTCTTTCCCTTTTCTGAAGAAAGAGGCAAAAAATTATTGATAATGATATAATCAATGTTGATCACAGTAATATATGTGATCAAATAATCACATAAAGATAAGCATACTCAGCAGGTATAGATTTTACCATTAAGCAAATTTTGTTAGTTTTTCACTGCCCCTAGTTTTGAAAAAACTAGAGCCTTTTTTTATATTTTAATATTAGCTGTGCAGAACTCTCACAGGTTGAATAATCTCAAACATTTTTTTTAAATGGAAGACTTTAGGAAAACCACTTTTGTGGAAACTGTGAAAAAAAAATGTGAACTGATAATGAAGTGTTCTTTAGTGCACTTCCTTATTTAGAAATCACCTTGAGAAGAAAAAAACAACCAGAAAACGATAAGGAAGCGCTTTCAATATATCATCTGGTGATAATAATCTGTGAGTCAATGGGTATAAAGAAACAAAACCAATACAGTATTCTCAATTCAACACATTTACTTTATTACAAGTTGTGCTATTATTGTTTATTGGAGACATAAAATAATCTCTTTAAATGCCATCTTCATAAATTTTATGTATGCATAAAGTCTTATGCATTTTTAACTAAGAGAACATATGAATGTGTGACTGGGCATAGTTACAAGAAGCCAAACCATGTTGGTGCACTGTGTTAGAGTAAAGAAAATATATCAGATGCATTTTATATATTGTTTTTTTTCCACAACTTTGAGTGCTTAAAATTGTTCAATGGTCAAATTATTGAACCTAGAACAAAAGTTCAAAATTTGAACACATACAAAATGTCCCTGTTCTGGTATCCCTTTATCTCATCATAGATTTTATTAGTGTACATAATTTTTTTTTGTTCCTACGATGTTCAGTTGTTGTTGTTGTTGTTTATCTCCCAAGGCATTACAGTTTTCACTTTTGTGCTTTTTCATAAGAACATGTATTTCACAAATATCCTTCTCTGTGTTAAAAATGTCCTTCATTTCTTCAACAAACACTCCATCACCCCCACTTCGCCGCGCCCGCAGCCCCAGTATGACTGACGAGGACAAGGGAGCTTTCCCACTTCCGCCAGTGCGGGGGGCCCGATATTTCTCTAGGTTTTCCCATCTTATGAGCTCCATAAAAGGGTAAAAGATTGTAGTGATAGAATTTCAGGCAGAATTTTCCCTGGTCTTTATACAGAAACCCAAAACCGCGTGGCCGTTAGTATCAGCAATATGTAATGGTTCCTTCTTAATGGGTCGGACTTTTGTGGGAGATCCTAACAAGAATAGTAAGTCTTTTGTTGAAATATTGAAGGCAATCAAAGTGGTAGCCATCTCTCTAGACTGAACTAAGCTATATCCCCAAGCCGGCTGAGAAGAAATATCCTATCTCGGGAAGAAACGCGGCGTGGTGTCAAACATAGTGTGATGTGCATTAAGCAAACAGACCTGGTGGCGTGGGAATGGGATATAAGGGGAAAAGTTATGTACATGGAACAGCGGGACGCTGGTGGAATCTCGAGCCGGAGCCGATACCAGTGCAAGATTTTTGGTTCCAGAAACTGCTTGCAGACACTCTACTAGACTATCAACTAAGCCAGAGCCCCACGCCGGCTGATGACGGGAAATAACCATCCTCTTCGGTTTTTTTTTTCCCTTCGTCAGACAGCGTGGTGATTACTAAACAGGCGTGAACTCGGTGGCACGGGGCAAGGGGGAAAAAGAAAAGTTATGTAACAAACAGCGGGACTTAATATCTCTATATTCTTAGCAATGGAGAACTATCAATTGCCTCCTTGGCAATAGGACTGTCTTTTTCTTTTTGGGGGGAAACCCCAGCATCGGTAGTGAATTGTGTGTTGAAACATGGAATGTAATCGAGATAAGCGTAAATGAAGTGAAACTTATCACGTACAAGGGTGGGGACTGGGGAGGTGGGAGGGGGCGGCAGATATACTGGGGGGGTTGGTGATGGAAGATGGACACTGGTGAAGGGAAGGGTGTTTGAGTATTATATAACTGACATAATCCTGAGAACTATGTAACCCTCCACTTGGTGATTCAATAAAAAAATTAAAAAAGAAAAAAACAAAACAAAACAAAAAAACACTCCATCACTCACTTCTATATTTTTACCTGTCCTATCCCTCTTTCCATTTCAATCAAGGCTGTGGCATCTCTGAGATCTTTTGTGAATTCATCCACAAAATGAAAATGTGATTTTGTAAGTATTTTTCCTTGAACTTCTATATTTCATACTACAGTACACAATGACACTCTTAGATGTAACACTATATAAGAAATTCCTTGAGAACAAAACTCTGTCTAATATGCTTATCATCTTTTCCATTTAGATTTTAATCAGTATCTACCACAGTGAAAGGAGTCTATGCTGGAGTAAAACCAGCAATCTGAAGTTGAATTAAAGTGATAATTTGAAAACAATGGAAGACCTTGAATTTCCTTTAACAAAAAGAACAGTTAGGATCTCTAGACAGGGTCGTTATGTTATATAACGGTTTGCTAAAACAATTATCGGAGAAAGGAGACTCTCATTTTGTTCACGGGATACCTTCTTTCTGAAATTTCAGCTGCCAGGATACACTGCTTGCGATGGCAGCTGTATTCCAAGTATTGCCCATAGCAGAATGCAAAAGGTAATATGTGAGAACAACTCCACTGAAGAAAACGCAGTTGCTTGTCCCAAGATTAGGGAGCAATAGATAATTTTTACTCACCGTGATGAGAATGAACTGAAGCATTGTGCCTTTTTGAGATTTAAATAAACACTGAAAACCAAAACTAGCTCAGCAATAGCTCATCCGAATGGGGGAGGGAGAGAATTTGAGAGGGTAAGCTCTGATGGAGGGTGTGGTACTGGGACATTGTTTGCATAGGCATGAAACCCTATCATTAACAGTATTGTAAATCACAGTGCCTGACAGGGAAAAAAGAAGGTGAAAAATGAAAACTAAAACCAGGGTTGGGTGTTCTTGCACAAAGAAAATGAAGAGTTTCTCTGTCACTTCTCTGTACACACTGCTATTAATTCTTTCCTTATTCTATATCCAAATTGTTCTGTTTACTATTTTTTTTCTTAAATTTGCTCCAAAATCCTTTTGGCAAGAGGATTGAAGAGAGGAAAACCTGTATACATAGAGTAGGAAATAACAGAGTATAGCACTATGAAAAATAATGTGTAGAAACTTAAAGAAATTAGAATGGAACTACCACAGGATCTGGCTACTGTATATCTCTGCGAATATGAAAGCACTTTAAAATATATGCACCTTTATGTTTATCACAGCATTAGTAACTATTCCAGCTAAATTGGAATTAAACTCAATGTTTATTGACAGAAAATTGGATGGCAATTTTATACACATGTGTGCACATACACACATACATATACACACACACAAAACCAAAATACTACTCAGCTATAACAAAGATGAGCACTTGTCATTTCTGTAACATAGAAAAACCTTGAGCAGATTGTGCAGATTAATTCTGAGGTGGGAAAACAAACACGATAACTTAACCCAAAAGTGGTATTAAAATAAATACAAACTCTTAGACTATGAACAGAATAATATTTATGTGAAAGGAAGTTGGAAATGGGACGGGAGTAAATTGCATAAAATTGTCATTCATAATGTGGTAGATTAAATATGTACTTTAAGAAATGGACATAAACTGGTATATACAGATATTGATCTATAAGTCTGTAAACTTGACACATGTAACTATATAAATCAGTATTATTTCAATAAAGGTAAAACTATCTTTAAAGATGGAATATTTTGTTTTGTTTTGTTTTCTTTTGCTTTTTGGGTGATACCTGGCAATGCACAGAGGTTCCTCCTGGCTCTGTACTCAGGAATCACCCCTGGCAGTGCTCAAGGGACCATATGGGATGCTGGGAATCGAACCCAGGTCGGTCGCATGCAAGGCAAACCCCCTACCAGCTATGCTATCTCTCCAGCCCCAAAGATGAAAATTTTTTAAAAATGAAATTTGGTGTTACATACAAATATACAAATTGGAAAGTAACTTTCTCTTGAGAAAGGAGGTATTTTCTTCTATATTTTATAAATTATGAAAGAAAATTACTATTAAAATGACATTTAAAATCATCTCTAAATGGTTTTGAACAATTTTTTTGCAAATGAGAAATTTTTATATTATAGAACATATTAAAATATTGTATTATGTGATGTAGCAATCCTGCAGTCTGCTTAAATTTGCACATTAGCTTTTTAAAATGAGGCTTAGTTGCAGCACTGAAGTAATGGTTTATGTTTATTTATGCACCTACCCATTGTCTTTGAAGTTAGACAATAGCTGCAAATCAAATGGAGAATTTTCATTCCCTGTCACATATACTGCTCCTTAAGCATTAGAATAAACAGATGTGGCTTCACCAAAGCTATTGTCAGCAGTGTACTACTTTTAGTGACAATAAGTCTTTCCATTAATTATATTAGGTAACAGAATTGATCTTTTGCACTTTCTTCTCTTCCTATTCTATTTTAAAGCAATCCATTGCAAATAAACACTTAAATGGAACAAGGTATTACATGGTGTGAAATAAGCTTGGTCCATTAGTATTTTTGTGAGGGTGAAGCTTAGAAAAATAAAATAATATGATCAGTGCAGGAAGGGAAAAGAATGTTCTGTATAGCACAAGCTAACTGACAAAAGGAGAATGGCTTAATTTTATTTATGAAAGCCTTTGCATGTTCCTACATTTATTAAAATGTGACCCTCTTGAACTTAGTCTGAATGGTATTAAAAAAGCTGACAGAGAGACAAGAAAGAAGAGTCTGCCAGAACATTTTTCCATCAATTGTGATGTCTTCCATTTATTTTATTCTAGAGGTGGAGAAAGAATAAGGAAATGATAAAATTTGCAGCTTGCCATTTCGATAGCAAATAAACACCTTCCTAACAAAACTCTAAGATGGTTATAGGAAATTTGAGCTTTGTAAGTTCTTATAACATGAGGTACAGTAGGGAGGGCTTGGCTTACTTTAAGAAACAGGAGTTAAATCTCTTACCATTCCTCCTTTATAGTAAGCAAAAGAAAATTACTATTTCTTATTAATTTGAATTCATATGAAAAGTAGCATAGAAACTTTGACTTAAGTAAATCTACTTTCTTAGACAATTCAAAACAATCATTTGGGATTGATAAACAATTTCCTACCCCTTACCCCATCTCTTCAAACTCCTTTTCCTTTTCTTTTTAAGAAAGTTATTTCTTAAAAAACACAGAATTTTATGATGTGAAAGAGTAAGACATTAATCAAAATACAAAATAGTAGTGCATATCTTTGTCCAAAGTAAATTATTTTTGAAGGCAATGATTCTGTTTTTCCACAGGATGTGTCCTTGTATAGGTTGCTTCATCTCTATGGATTTTCATTTTTTGTTCATTATTAGAATTCAGCCAAGGATTCTTCCAAGAGTTGGGGACAAGTTTTTGCTATGATCACATGAAGTCATTTGCTCATTTCCATCAGTGCTTTGCTAAGGCATAGGGAATAATGTTTTCTCTTGGTTTCTATCCCTCATTGTGAATCTGAGAAACAAACATAAAATTATCAGGGACATTTATATTTGGGATCAAAGGAAATGTGAGGGATAACAATCACAAAACTGAGAATGAAAAACCAGGAATGACCCACATTATATGCGTGAAAATTTGAAGATTTTAATAGGGAAAGACTGCAGCATCCAATATAAACAAGTGTTTAGCACTGCACTGTAGCACTGTTGTCCCATTGTTAGATTTGCTCGAGTGGGCACCAGTTATGTCTCCATTGTGAGACTTATTACTGTTTTTGGCATATCGAATACACCATGAGTAGCTTACCAGGCCCTGCTGTGCGGGCGGGGTACTCTTGGTAGCTTGCTGGGCTCTTTGAGGGGGGGCGGAAGGAATTGAACAAAGGTGGGCCACATGCAAGGTAAATGCCCTACCAAAAATAAGTGTTTAAGAAAGAAAAATTGATGTTAAGTATCAAAAATTCCAATATTTTCAATACGTTGCAGCATTTGTAAAATACTCTACTTGTACCAGGTAGCATAGTGGAGACAGAAATGGAGACTGTGCCGGACTGTTGATAGAGGAAGTGCATGCTTTAAAAATGCTTCACATTGTACAATCGAGAGGCAGAGAGGAAAGCAACACAGGGAAAGGCCTAAAAAAGGCCGAGGTTTCAAGTCTCACATTTGCACATTTCCAGTGAGTAATAAATCTAACCCGTATTCTTGATCAAATGTCCCAGGCCCCACCACAGAATTGATAATTCAGTGGGAAATGCACGCTGGACCACTTCCGCATTGTAATGAGTATCCCAGGTGATCCTGGCACTGCTGATCCGAGTCATGTATTGAGAAATTTCACTCTAGCCACATAATGAGAAATACTAGCTTAGGTCAACAGGGAGTAAGTTAAAGGGTCAGAGGTAAGATGAAAATGAATAAATTAGGTTGTAATTAGAGGGAGTAGCTAGAATTAAAATAGTGCATAACAAAAACTGTGCAACCATTGGAAATGGAGTGTTTAGAAAAAGCTCATTATAATTTAGAGAATTGGGAAAGCTCTTTAACCCACCCCTCTGTCTCATTTGCGATAATCAAGGAGAAAACTATTTTGTAGAATTTCAGGACAGGGAAATAGTCACATTTAGTAGTAGTTGAAACAACATTGCATTACACACTGCATCATTTGGGTGAAGCTTATTTCTGCGTTTTCCTCCACATCAACTGATGAACTCTATAAAAGACTTGCTCTGCTCGAGGTCTGTTAACACATTTGCCAAAGACATTTGCATGTGGAAAGAGACTCAAGCCCAGCTAGTAGCAAAGTTGTGTTTCCCTTTCTCCTCCCTTTCTTGTACTTTTCTTCATTAGGGAAATTGCTTTCAAAAGGAAAATAATAAATTTGATATTTTCTGGATCTTGCAAGAAAAAAATCAAGTTTTTGTCATCTCAGCCACCCTAGTTAGCTCTCAGGGGCCAAAGACTTAAAACACACAAAATGAGTTGCTTTCTCTTCACATCACAATGGCATTTTCACTAAGAAATAGTGAATTAAATGAGAGCAAAAATCTAAATACATTGGTGCATTTATGAGTGTCATTAAAAAGCCCATAATATCATTGTGCTGGTGTTATTCAATGAACTATCCTGACAGAGACTCTGATATCATTGTGTATGTCTGTTTGCCACCCTCACAACAAAGAGATGTATTATGCAACAAACTAAGTATACTCTAACCCAGAGGCAGAATTTTTCTCCCAATGAGTTCATTTAAATAGGTGTGTTGTCACCATCGGGATTTTTATTTAAAAAAAAAATAGCCTGTGGTGTGAAAGCATTGATGACCATAGTCCCTAAAGAGAGATAAAATGTGTTAGAAAAGAAATGAACACCTGCTGAAGTTATTTTTGTTTTGACTAAAGAGGCACTTTGATATTCAGCTGGAGGGAGGAATATGCAAGTGAGAGGATATAGACAGTGATTAAAACCATGTTTCATTGCCAGTGGGGGTTCTATACACATTTTATCACTGTTTCTGGAGGTAAAACAAGGAAGTGTGCAACCTTTGTATCCCACTGCCACTACATTAATCTCACCCAGAATGAAGACAGAAGGTCCCAGTGTGTGGTGCCACGAAACAGATCTATTTTATTAGAGCAGGGTTTGATGCTATCAAAACCACCAGCCTCTGCCAAGTTTACCTCGAAATAAAATCTAATCTTACAAATAACTGAAATAGAACGGAATGCATAAAACATCTATTTTCAAATCATTTTAATGTTTATAAATCGAATGAGCTACTTCCTAACTCAATCAACTTGTCCTTGGGAGTTAATGGACTGTGATACCTTTTTTAATGCTAAAATCCATTTTAAGATGATTCATACAGCCTTTAGCTAGATGATGCTTTACTAGAAAAGAGAGTTTTTCTCCCAGAAATTTCCATGGCACCCTGCTTGCTCAGAAATACTCCACGGGACCTGGCAAGTGTATTATCACATCACCTAGTCAAGCATGTTTGATAACTTGTTAGCAGGAAGTAATACAAAGTCATCATTTAGTACACTGCTAACACTAGATATCAGGGAGAAGGGAAGAGATTTTAGGAAAGACCATCCTTGGGGTTCTACATACATTTTAGGGTTCAAAAAATCTTATCTGTTCATCCTTGATTTTTTTGGTTAGTAGTGTTACATTATTTCCCTCCCTTTTTTTACAGAAGATGAAACACACTTTATGAAGATCCTTAAGTAACTTAGAATTTTTAATTTCTAAAAAAATACTTGTAAGAACAAGGGTATGATGCAAAATTAATATCAAAAACTAAGAAATATCCACAAAAGAGCAAATCATTTAAAAAACACAGCAATATATGTCCTTTATTTTTCTTGATTTCATTTTTGAGCCACACCATTTGATACTCAGGGTTTACTCCCAGATTTGTGCTCTGGGTTTAGTTTTGGTGGGACTCCAGGAATGATATGTGGATTGAAAATTGATCAACGATATTCCAGGCAAGCACCTTACTTCTTGTACTATCCCTCGAGTCCTAACCTTTGTCATTTTTACATCTTGTAGCTCTTACTGATTTAACTGGCACATACTTGAGCACTTGAGTTCAATAAAACACATTTCTATACCTGATCTGAAGGTAAAGTGATAGTGTCCCGTGTAGGATATAGAGAAAATCAACTGAAATGGCTGCATTGGCCAGAACATTGGCTCAGCTGTAAATGTTTTGGGGGGCTACACACTGAGTATCAGTCTCTTTCACAGATACAAGTGACTGAATTAACTGGAACTCTGTTTGTTTACCCCAGAGCATGTCCATCATGATCACAGTGTAGGGGAGGAAGATTATGCAGTGTGACTTCTGTTCTAACATCATTATAGGGATCTGTGACACAGTCTAAATAACTATCACCAGTTTGGGAAGTGTTGGGAAATAGCTAACAAGCAGGAAAAAATATCAGCCAACCTTCAGGAAAATATCTGATTAGTAGTAAAGCTATTGAATGGACAGTAGATAAAACTAATATAATATACTTGCAATAAAAAATAACATCATAAACACTTAGCTCAACGAAATCCCTCATTGAATAAATGATAAGTTTGGGAAATAAATAACATGGAGTATTACAATATAAGGTTTTCACTCATTCGAGTTTCAAGTAGAGTAAGGTTCCAAAATAAGCTGGCCTCTCAACTAAAAGACTTATAAAAATAGGGGCTGGAGAGATAGCACAGCGGGTAGGGCGTTTGCCTTGCATGTGGCCGACCCAGGTTCGATTCCCAGCATCCCATATGGTCCCCCAGGCACCGCCAGGAGTAATTCCTGAGTGCAAAGCCAGGAGTAACCCCTGAGCATTGCCGGGTGTGACCCAAAAAGCAAAAAAAAAAAAAAAAAAGACTTATAAAAATAAAATAGATGGGCCGGAGCGATAGCACAGCGGATAGGGCGTTTGCCTTGCATGCGGCCGACCCGGGTTCGATCCCCCACATCCCATATGGTCCCCCAAGCACTGCCAGGAGTAATTCCTGAGTGCAGAGCCAGGAGTAACCCCTGAGCATCGCTGGGTGTGACGCAAAAAAAAAAATAGTTATATTGTTCAGATTATTTCCTTTACCGTGTAGTGTTTTTAGACTATGACAATGGGGTTTTAGTGGTTTTGAACTAATCACTCCAATTACTTGACTAATAAGTCAGGGACGTATGATAAGGTAAGTGACGTATGAATAATGTACCCACTGACTTTATTGAGAAGAGCATGT
The DNA here is from genome assembly GCF_027595985.1 of Sorex araneus. Classification (NCBI taxonomy): domain Eukaryota; kingdom Metazoa; phylum Chordata; class Mammalia; order Eulipotyphla; family Soricidae; genus Sorex; species Sorex araneus. The sequence continues at coordinate 165,657,151 of NC_073306.1, forward strand.
TTTTAACAAGGTTTTGAGTTCAGAGAATTAGAGTCAGACACAGGAGTGAGTCCTCAGGTTTCCTGGGCCGAGACTTTCTGTGCAGAGAAGGAAAGAAATAGAGTGAAGGGGAATGGGAGAAGAGATAGATGAGAACCAGTAAGGGCAGGGGTCAAGAGGATCCAGGTACAACATTGGTGTTGAAGAATGATAGAGCTAGTAAATATCCAAACTTCAAAGTCAACAACTCTGAAATCATGAGACCCAAACTTTAATAACCACACTTAAAAGGTGCCTGTCAAGATGGCAGAAAGTGGCTGGAGCAGGGAGTAGGAGAGGGAACCTGGAAACACTTCTCAGGCAAGTTGAAACTGGTAGCATGATTGGAGACAGAACAATATGTGTCAAAACACCAACTGTGAAGAACTGTGTAGCACACAGTGCTTTAATAAAATAAAATTATTTTAATAATTTTAAGTTATTAAAATAATTTAAAAATCGAGCTTGATTTTTATATAAGGGCTGGAGCGATAGCACAGCGGTTGGGCTTTCGCCTTTCACGCAGCGGACCTGAGTTCAATTCCTCCGCCCCTCTCGGAGAGCCCGGCAAGCTACCGAGAGTATCAAGCCCACGCGGCAGAGCCTGGCAAGCTACCCTTGCGTATTGGATATGCCAAAAACAGTAACAATAAGTCTCTCAATGAGAGAAGTTAGTGGTGCCCGCTAGAACAAATCGATGAGCAATGGGATGACAGTGATGATGACAGTGATGATGAAAAATCGGGAAAACTTTCATATGGCTCTATTGCAGATGCTGAAGGTTTAGTCAGTCATATGTAATGCTTTCATTCAGTTTTCTACAGTACTTATCAGCTCAAGGAAGAAGCAAGAATATCATCCAAGAGAAGTTTCAAAAACCACTTTGAGATTCAAAGGGGTTTTGTTTTTGTTACTAGTGCATTTGTGGAATGTATTAGAATAGTTAATGCTTTGGGGAAAGAAAAAGAAAAGTGTTTTATGTTTGTTTGTTTTTGTATTCAATGGGTGGTGGTGAAGGGACAATGGCTCAGCACATATTCTTGCTCAGGGATCACTCCTGGTAGGACTCGGGAATGCTGGAACTGAACCTGTGTTGGTGCATTGCCAAAAAGCGTCCTACTGTCACACTGTTGCTCTGGCTCCAGAAAGTGTTTTGTTTGTTTTATTGCTGTCCTTATCCAATTTCCTCGCAAGGTCACCAGACACTTGTTAGGAGGCCCCCACCCACAGAAAATAAAGTAAGAACTCATAGAACTCAATTGAAAATCAACTAGATCATCACTAGTTACAGCAAAATCTGAATCCGGAAGCCATGCTCTTTTGAATATTTTGTATTTTAGGAAAGCAGAGATGAGATACTACTTTTTAGGGTTCATTCTTGCTAGATGAATCCGCTGTTAAGCAAGATGGATCAAGTATTGTCTTTCAATTTTATTTTGCCACCAAAATTGGGGGAATGCCTATTACTTTTTGGGAATGTATAGCTTTTGAGCTTTAATTTACAAAATGTTAGAAAAATAGCTGCAGACATTTGGGGGATATCTGTATCCATGAAGTCTTGTTTCAGGTTCACTATGTTTGTATGAAATTGGTTTTCAAGATATTTCAATCAAGATGCAAAAAAATATAATAAATATGCACTCTTTCAAAGATATTTTTCTCTGTGACTACTGAGGATGATTAGGCTTTGAAATATTAAGAACCAAGAAGAGGACAAACAAAGATTTAAGACAAAAATTTCCTGATTATGTTAACCATTAGGAGATCTGCAGGGTGAGAAACATGATAAATGACTGCTATCCAGTTTTATCCACAGTTGACCTTTTTTATGTGAGACAAGAAAATCTGAAAGAAACTGACTCTCTGAAAGCATAGCTCACTGCCAGAAAGTCTGAATTTCATTTCCTGAAATGGCATAAGAATAAAGCATATCTTCTTTATTAAAGGATTCCCTATTGTAACTGGACAAATACGCTAGCACATGACATTCAGCCTAAATTATCTCTGATGTTTCAGTTCTGGTTTCAGAAACCACTTATCAACAGTGGAGAAGAAGGGGATTGTATCATCTCATGTGATCTAAATTGTAGCGACCCTACACTCTTGTTTCACGAGGGGATCATGCCATTGGAGCTAAAAAACCCTGGCCACTGATAACTGCATAAAAAGCTCAATAACAACAGCAAGAGGCTCTCCAAGTGATGCAGTTCTTTTTGTAGTTTCTTACCTTAACTGTGCCTGCATAATAAAATCATTAGGGAGTCACAGTAAATATTGTAAATCAAACACTCTCACCTTTAAAAGTTCATAATGAACTGAGTGTCAATATATGTAAAATATATGAATAAAAGCAGTACTCACATACATACCGCATACTAATGAAGACAGAAGGCAAATCTTGACTTCTCTAGGGTACAGGTTAAAATGCTGTGGCTAGCAGGAGAAAGTCAGTAATGGAAAAAGTGGGATAAGAAATGAAAGGCTGGAAAGCGCAAATCTCTACTTAAGTAACAGTCAATAATTTTGAGAAAATTTATGTCAGCCTTTTTCCCCAGAATTTAAGCTTAGTAATTTCTTTTCTGTTACTCTATGTATTTACCAAAGAGAGTCACTAAAGCAAAGAGTTTACAGGCTAAGCAAGTGCCAATTGCTCTATTGTTTGCTACACATAGGACCTACAGTCTTTCCGCTTTCTCTCTCGCCAGGTCATGACCCTGTCATTCTCTGGGAGATAAATCTTAGTGAATCAATTCTAATTATGGAATCATATTTTTCTTGTCATTGATTGATTTAAAATAGGGCTTTAGAATTTGGTCTACTCATTGTCCTGTAACTATAGTGATTCTCCCCTAAGTGACTTATATAAACATGTGGCATTGTGGCAGTCAGTCCCAAGATTCATGGTGCCACTAAGTGACCATGTGTTCTGCATGTAACTGAAAAAGATCATAACAACCTAACTTAGAGCTCTTTTACAATCTTACTTGCCTGTAAATTTTTAAAAGTGGAAACAAAAATTAAAGAGAAGGAATAAAAATCCGCTATCAACTGTTGAAATTCAAAGCAATGTAGTAACAAAAAGTTGTATCAACTTGTGGCAATAGATTAGATCTTGGACTAAAAATAAGAGAAAATCGTGATTGGATGCTATGGTTGTGTCTGTTATCATTGTATTTTTAATGAAAAGTTTTAATTACAGAACATTAATTTGTGACCAATTCCACAATTGTATTCATTATATTTTTTTAAGTCGATGAACGTTAGACAGAGCGGCATCTTGAACTCTCGAGAAACTTCAATGAGTTTGGTCACTGTGTGGATATGGTCTATCATGCTGAATCCTCTTCGGAACCCGGCTTGCTTGCATGGTTGTCCTTCGTCTAGTGTTCTGCCTATTCTATTCAGGATGACACGAGTGAACAACTTGTAGACGACAGACAACAGGCAGATTGGGCGATAGTTGCTGATGTCGTGGATGTCTCCCTTCTTGTACAACAGAATGGTCCTACTGGTTTTCCACTGGGACGGAACCTTGCATTCAGACAGGTAACGTGTGAAGAGTCGGGCCAGTGTATTGATGAGTACTGGCGGCAGATTTTTCAGGTGTTCGGGTCTGACCTTGTCCGGACCAGGTGCTGTTCTCGTCCATACCAGCGAAATGGCATGTCGGATTTCAGAAGGGAGAACGTGGGGAATGACATATCCATGCTGAGGAATTTGGTATGTAGGCATGTGGACATGGCTATCAAAGAGATCCGAGAGAAGCCGTGAATAATTTTCTCCATTGCCTTTCTGGAGGATGTGATAGATCCATCGGGACCTTGGAGGGCAGTCATCTTGGTCTTGTAGTTGGCTAAGGACAGGCGAGCGTTGCGAATACTTTTCCGGGCTTCTACTGCACTGGACAACACTGCTGCTCTTCTCTCTTTGAGGTCTTCCTTTATCACATATCTGCACAGCTCTGTGAGCTCGGACATTATCTTGTGGTTGCCTGAAGCTCGCGCCAAACCACGTTGACAAATGAGCTCGAGAGTTTCCGAAGACAGTTGTCTCTTTTTGGCTTTCTCACTCTTGGCATTCATTGCACAGACATGGAGGTGCTGAACAGTCCATCATATTCCTCGTCGATGTTGTCAAGGACGGCATCTTCCCACGTTGCTGAAATAGTGCCAAAGAGCTCCCAGTTGGTGGTCATTCTGGGAGTTGTCTTTTTAGACTTAAATTTTGCAGACTTTTCTCTCTGCTCTGTGAAGTAGAATTTTTCACGAAGGAGACGGTGGTCCGATCCCATTTGCAAGTTTGGGACAACAGCGACATCGGTCAGGCAAAACCTTCTATTGAATATAAATCGTTCATAAACTTAAAGAAGGCCTTCGATTCTGTTGAGACTGAGGTGGTCATCGAAGCCTGGGCCAAACAGGGCATTCAAACTCAGTATATCAAAATCCTTCAAGAGCTGTATTGTGAATTCACCACCAGGATCTCACCATTCTACAAGGAAGTGATCATTGATGTAAAGAGAGGGGTGCAGCAGGGTGATACCATTTCACCAAAACTCTTCAGTGCCGCCCTTGAGAACATCATGCGATGACTAGAATGGGAAGGAATGGAAGTGAAGATAGATGGTCAGCAATTACACCACCTCCGCTTCGCTGATGACATCATTCTCATAACGCCAAATATTAGCCAAGTGGCACAAATGCTGGCCGACTTGGACCACGAGTGTGGAAAGGTCGGATTGTAGCTGAATCTCAACAAGACGATGTTCATGAAAAACGAACTGGTCCTTGAAGCTCCATTTGCTCACAATGGAATGAACATCTCTGAATGCAGCAGCTATGTGTACCTGGGTCAAGAAATCAACATAAGGAATGACTTGGTGCCAGAACTGCGCAGGAGGAAGAGAGCAGCGTGGAATGCCTTCAAGAGCATCGAAGAGGTGGTTAAGAGAACGAACAACCTCTGACTCCGGGCACATCGTTTCGATTCCACCGTTCTTCCTGCACTAACGTATGCCTCAGAGACCTGGGCCCTACACAAGCAGGATGAGAATGCTATTAGGGTATCCCAAAGAGGAATCGAAAGAGCTATGCTGGGAATATCATGTCTCACTCAAGTGAGAGAAAGAATCCGGAGTTCTGACCTCTGTCAAAAATCAGGGATGCTGTCTCATTTGCCAAGGCATCAAAAATCAGATGGGCCGGTCATGTAATGCGATTCAGAGACGACCATTGGACTAGAGCTGCTACAGTCTGGATTCCACTGGATGTCAGAAGACCTCTTGGCCGCCCACCAACTAGATGGTCAGATTTCTTTGTCAAATCTCTGAATCAACGATTTGAGGCTCTTTCTGTTCCTGGACAGAGCAGGTATCATTGGGTTACACTAGCTCGTGACAGGGATAAATGGAGATGTTACTGGCGCCCGCTCGAGCAAATCGAAGATCAACGGGACTACAAGTGATACAAGTGATATTTTTTAAATGTATTCTTTTATTGAATCACCATGTGGAAAGTTACAAAGCTTTCAGGCTTAAGTCCCAGTTATACAATGCTCAAACACCCATCCCTTCACCAGTCTACATATTCCACCACCAAGTATCACAGTATACCTCCCCCTACACCCCCACCTCCCCAAACCACCACCCCGCCTGTGTAACTGATAAATTTTAATTTACTTTCACTTTACTTTGATTACATTCAATATTTCAACAAAAAAACTCACTATTAATACTTGGCGTTTCTCCCCCCTTAAATCAGACCTGCTGAAAATGAAGCACTTGATAATTTGTTTCCGATTGCTGAGAATGAAGAGATATGAGGTCAAGCGGCCACATTAGCAGCCGCACTGTTTTGGATTTCTGCATTTTAGTATTTTAGTAACTAAGTCCAGAGAAATATCTGCCAGAAATCGCATCATTGCAAACTTGTACCTCTCAGCTACTTTATATTCCACATATCAGTGCACCCTTTCTATGTCTGTCTCTTTATTTCTGACTCATTTCATTCAACATGACACTCTCCATGTTGATCCACTTATAAGCACATTTCATGACTTCATGTTTGTTTTCTGACAGCTACATAATATTCCATTGTGTAGATGTACCAGAGTTTCTTTAACCAGTCTTCTGTTTTGGGGCACTCTGGTTTTTTCCAGATTCTGGCTATTGTAAACAGTGCTGCAATGAACATAGAAATACAGACGCCATCTCTACTATACCTTTTTGCCTCTCTGGGATATATTACCAGGAGTGGTATTGCTGGGTCAAATGGAAGCTCAATTTCTAATTTTTTGAGAATCGTCCATATTGTTTTCCAAAAGGGCTGAATCAGTCGGCATTCCCACCAGCAGTGCAGGAGAGTCGCTTTCTCCCCACATCCACGCCAACACCGGCCGCTTTTATTTTTTGGGATGTGGGCCAGTCTCTGTGGTGTGAGATGATATCTCATTGTTGTTTTGATCTTCATTTACCTGATGATTAGTGATGTTGAACATTTTCTCATGTGTCTCGCAGCCATTCGGATTTCTTCTTTGGGAAGTTTCTGTTCATTTCTTCACCCCATTTTTTGATTTGATTGGCAATTTTCTTCTTGTGGAGTTCAACCAGTGCCTTGTATATCCTTGATATCAACCCTTTATTGGATGTGTACTGCGTAAATATCTTTTCCCATTCTGTAGATTGTTTTTGTATTTTGGTCACTGTTTCTTTTGAGGTGCAGAAGCTTCTTAGTTTGAGATAGTCCCATTTATTTAGGTCTGTTTTCACTTGCTTGGCCTGTGGCGTGTCAGCTTTGAAGATACCAGTGTCTTCAATGTCTTGGAGGGTTTTGCCAACCTTGTCTTCAATGTGCCTTAGGGATTCTGGTCTGATATTGAGGTCTTTAATCCATGTTGATCTGACTTTTGTACAGGGTGATAGATGGAGGTCTAAGCCCATTTTTTTGCATGTAGCTGTCCAGTTTTGCCAGCATAATTTGTTAAACATGCTTTCCTTGCTCCAGTTCACAGTTCTTGCTCCCTTATCAAAGATTAGATGATCATATATTTAGGAGTGTGTGTCAGATTATTCAACCCTGTTCCATTGGTCTGCAGCTCTGCCTTTGTTCCAGTACCATGCTATTTTAATGACTACCGCTTTGTAGTAGAGTTGGAAGTTGGGGAGGTTGATTCCTCCCATTTTCTTTTTCCCAAGAATTGCTTTAGCTATTTGTGGGGGCTTATTGTTCTATATGAATTTCAGGAGCACTTGCTCCATTTCTTTGAAGAATGTCAAGGGTATCACTTTAGAGATGGCATTGAATTTGTACAATACTTTGGGGAGTATTGCCATTTTGACAATATTAATTCTTCCAATCCATGAACAGGGATGTCTTTCCATTTCCTTGTGTCCTCTTTTATTTCCTGAAGTAGCATTTCATAGTTTTCATTATACAAGTCCTTTACCTCCTTAGTTAAGCTGATTCCAAGGTACTTGATTTTTTGAGGCACAATCGTGAACTGTAGGATGACATTATTTTGTCCTCTCCCTGCTTGCCACAAGTAGCTTGTCCCGGTTTTCCCCGGAGTTTAGGCTTACCCCAGTCTCACCCATCAAGATGTTCCTGACTCTCTCCCATCCCTTTGTTTAGCTATAATCACTTCTCCATGCTCTCTTCCCCAAAAGAGTTAATCCAAGGCTTTTCCTTAATCTGACTCTGCTAATTTGCAAGGTCAAACCTTCCTAGGATACTGAATTTATATTATATAATTTAATATTGCCTTTCTCCTCTTCTTGTGCCTTTTGAATAATTTACTTTACAACTATGTCTGTTTTGTATAGACACAAGAAGACAATATTATGTTTTTATAACTTGGGAATTAATTGGCCTCGAATATTATTCCCTCCCGGGCATCTGCTTTCTCCACTTAAGCCTCAGTTGCCCTCAGTTCCTAGCACCCCAAAGCAGGATCCCCGACGTGGGACGGGAAGTATCCAGGGCAAGCGGTGAGTTATGTGCTACCCTGGCATGGAGATGGGCCTGGCCAAAGTGCCTAATTCTTAACTATAAGTTAAGAGCTTGATCATAGACAAATGCTGTCATGATCCAATAGTAATTATTGGAGACTGGGACCCTGCCAGGGATAGGAAAGACTGATCTGGCCTGAGCACTGTAGTCTGAGATTGAGATGGCCCCAGGAGAGCAATTCTATAAGCTTGAATGCATCTCTTATTGTGTCCATACAAAATAATTAATATTATGAATTCTTATATGTTTGCTGGCTGAGAAGAGAAACACATTCATGGGACTCCGCCCTTGGGTGGATCCTCCTCCTGAAAGAGAATTAAGTCCTAGGAGAAGCATCCCCTAAGGGAAAGGAACCTTACCCTATTGATGGTGACCACACCTATGTGTACGCCCCAATCCCCTCATGCTGTGGAGATTTAACTAGGCTGTGAGAGTGGGTTGGGGGGCCAGATCCATGGGGGCCAGATCCACGGGGGCCAGATCCGGAGATCCAGGAGAGCGGGAGAGAAGCTGAGAGAGAGAATGAAATAAACTGATTGAGCAACCAGTTTGGCCTTCTTCCTTCCATCGCCTGCCCTTGACCGACGGCACACACAGCGGTTCCGGGGCACCGGACGCGGGCGGTGAGACAGAGCCGCCCGGAGAGCCTGCGAGTGCACTCGCCCCTCGGTGAGCTTTAGTTTTTTACAGTGAACGGGATTGCTTTTATCATGTCACTTTCTTCTCTCTCATTATTTGCATATAGAAAACCCTTGGACTTTTGGGTATTGATTTTATAGCCTGCAACTTTTCTATAGAAGTTTATTGTTTCTACGAGCTTCTTGGTAGAGGTTTTAGGGTTCTCTAAGTATAGAATCATATCATCTGTGAATAGTGAGAGTTTGATTTCTTCCTTTTTTACCTGAATGCCCTTAATAACTTTTTCTAGCCTAATTGCTATTGCAAGTACTCCCATTACTATATTGAACAGAACTGGAGAGAGTGGGAATCCTTGTCTCATCCCTGTTCTTAGAGGGAAGACTCTTAGTTTTTCCCCACTGAGGATGATGTTGCCATAGGATGATTTGCAATAGGCTTGTGATAAACGACTTTGACTATGTTGAGGAAGGCCCCTTCTATACCCATTTTGGTGAGAGTTTTCATCATAAATGGGTGCTGTATCTTGTCAAATGCTTTCTCTGCATCTATTGATATGATTACATGATTTTATCTTTTCTTTTGTTGATTTGATGGATTATGTTGATTGATTTCCGGATGTTAAACCATCCTTGCATCCCGGGAATGAATCCACTTGGTCGTAGTGTATGATCTTTTTGATGAGTTGTTGAATTCTATTTGCTAATATTTTGTTGAGAATCTTCGCATCTGTGCTCATCAGGGATATTGGCCTGTAGTTTTCTTTTTTTGTGTTGTCTTTGTTTGCTTTTGGTATTAGGGATATATGAGCCTCATAGAAACTGTTTGGGAGGGTTTCTGTTTCTTCAATTTCCTGGAAAAGCTTGAGAAGAACTGGCAATAGGTCCTCTTTAAATGTTTGGAAGAATTTGTTAGTGAATCCGTCTGGACCTGGGCTTTTGTTTTTGGGAAGACTTTTGATTACTGTTTCAATTTCCTTGATGTTAATAGGACTATTCAGGAACTCCAGGTCTTCTTGGTTCAGCCTTGGGAGATTATAGGAATCCAGGAATTTATCCATTTCTTCTAGGTTCTCTTTTTTCATAGCATACAGCTTTTCAAAATAGTCTTTGATGGAAGGGAGCACCAAGTAAAATGTGATTTGAAATTACGAGCGGGGAGGGAGATGCATGCTGAATGTAGACTAGGGACTGAACATGATGGCCACTCAATGCCCCTATTGCAAACCACAACACCCAAAAGGAGAGAGAGAGAACAAATTGGAATGCTCTGCCACAGAGGCAGAGTGGGGTGGGGGGGATGGGATAAGGAGGTGGGAGGGATACTGGGTTCATAAGTAGTAGAGACAATGGACACTGGTGGAGGGATGGGCTCTCAAACATTGCATGAGGGAAAAACAAGCACGGAAATGTATGAATCTGTAACTGTACCCTCACTGTGGCTCACCAACTAAAATAAATAAATTATAAAACAAAAATAGTCTCTGATAATATTTTAAATTTCTTTGGTTTCTGTTGTGATGTCCCCCTTTTCATTTCTGATTCGGCTTATAAGGGTTCTCTCTCTCTCTCTCTTTGTGAGTCTTGCTAATGGTTTATCAGTCTTGTTTATTTTCTCGAAAAACCAACTCTTGGTTTCATTGATCTTTCAGATTGTCTTTTGGGTTTCCATGTCATTAATTTCTGTCCTAAGTTTTATTATCTCTTTCCTTCTGCCTGGTTTGAGCTCCTTTTTTGGGTCCTTTTCTTAGGTCTTGAGTTGTGAAGTCAAGTTATTATATGGGCCCTTTCTTCCTTCCTGAGATATGATTGCAGAGCTATAAATTTTCCCCTTAATTTGGCTTTAGCTGCGTCCCACAGTTCTGTAGCTCCTGTCTTCATTCTCATTTGTTTCCAGGTACCTTTTGATTTCTTCCTTGATTTCCTTCCTGACCCACTAATTGTTCAACATGAAGCCATTTAATTTCCAGGTGTTTGATTTGGTTTTCTGCATCTGTCCATGACTAACTTCTATATTCAGTGCATCATGGTCTGAAAAGTTAGCTGGTACTATGTCTATCTCGTTGAATCTGTTGAGGTATGTTGTATGGCCTAGCACATGGTCTATTCTGGAAAATGTTCCATGTGCACTGGAAAGGAATGTGTATTCCTTTTTTGGGGGGGCATATAAAGCCCTGTATAGATCTATTAGTCATCTCTCTTCTATTTCTTCAAAGCCAGTATTTCCTTGATGAGTTTTAATCTTCTTGATCTGTCCAGAGGTGATAGGGCAGTGTTGAAGTCTCCAACTACTATTGTGTTGCTCACAATGTCCTTCTAAGATCTGTTACCAGCTGTTGTAGGTATTTATCTGGTCCCACATTGGGTGCGTACATGTTTAGGAGTGTGATTTTTTCCTGCTGTACATATCCCTTGATTAATAAAAAATGGCTTTCACTATTCCTTCTAATCTTTTTCAACCTGAATTCTATGTTGTTTGATACTAATAATTCTACCCCAGCTTTTTTGAGGGAGTTGTTTGCTTGCAGGATTGTTTTCCATCCTTTGACTTTGAGTCTGTGTTTGTTCTGGCTATTCAGATGTATTTCTTGCAGGTAGCAGAATGTTGGGTTGAGTCCATCTGAATCCATTTTGCCAGTCTGTGTCTCTTAATTGGTGAATTAAGACCATTGACATTGAGAGAAATTATTGTCATGGGGTTTTGTGCTATCTTTCTGTAAGGGTTTGTTGTGCTTTTAGGGGTTTTTCTCATCTTACAGTGGTCACTTTAGTCCTTCTTTTAGGTTTGATTTAGAATCTATGAAGTTCCTGACTTGTTGTTTATCTGCAAAATAGTGTATCATTCCTTCGAGTTTGAATGAGAGTTTGGCCAGATAAAGTATTTTTGGTGAAGCATTCATTTCATTGAGATTTTTCACTATATCCCACCACTGCCTTCGGGTTTGAAGGGTTTTCTCCTACAGGTCTGCTGTGAACCTAAGGGGTGCTCCTTTAAATATGATTCCCTTCTTCGACCTTGCTGCTTGCAGTATTGTGTCTCTATCCATTATGTCCATCATCCTAACTGTGATATGTCTTGGAGTTTTTCTGTTAGGGTCATCTGCAGCTCATCTTCAAGCTCACTGATCTGTCTTCTGCTGTAGTCATTCTATTGTTGAGGGCACCCACTGACTTTTTTAATTCATTTACCAAATCCTTTATTTGTGACATTTCCTTTTGTGGGTTTTTTATTTCTGCTCTCATTTCTTCTTGTAATTTCTCAGCTGTCTGTTGTATCATTTCTGTCAGGTCCTCCTTTAACTTGCCAATCTTTCCATTGAGTTCATTGAACAGCTTCAGGATTTCACCTATGAATTCTTTTTTGGAGAGCTCAAGTTTATAGGAAACATCTATTGAGGCATCTGGACTACTTTCATTTTCCTTTCCTTGCGGTGGGGATTTGCGTTGTTTCTTCATGTTGTTTTGGTGGTTTGGAAGAGGGACCTTCAAGATCTGTATCCCTGTTCCCTCTTGTTCCGAAAAATAATTGTGGATGGGCTCGGTCAATGGTGCTTGCCTTTTTATTTTCCCCTTCTAGAACATGGCCTCCTACTCAAATGTTCCTCTAATCCTTATGTGAAGCGTTGTGTTTTATTGTCCTACTGTTTACCGATAGCTAGGATGGTACTCTTGGACATGACATAGGTAATGAAGGTTGAGATGAAACAATATATTGATGGGTTTTAGGAGAATATCTGTGGCCTGAAAAGAGGCCACGCCCCCTGATCATTAGGCTACACCTTTTCCCCCACAATAACACACACCTGCGCTGGAAGAGAGAACGGCCGCGGCTCTTAGAGCATGCCGGCCACTAGGGCGGCAGTTTGGGGGGAGGGGAGGGACAGCTGAGGTGCTCAGGGTCCAAGGCGCAGGCTGGCACGCTGGTAGGATGGGTCAAGGGACATCACACACCTGTGCCGGAAGAGACAACGGCTGCAGCGCTTGGGGCCGGCATGCGGGCCACTAGGGTGACAGTCTGGGGTGGGGGAGGGACGGCTGGGGTGCTCGGGGTTATCATTGTATTTTTTAAGTGATTGTATTGTTATATAGAAAAGTTTTTTTATATGGAAAATGTTATAATAAACTGGAAAACATAATATCTTTTGTCAGCAAGTGACTTTTTTTTTTTCGTTTTGGTTCACACCTGTCTCTGCACAGGGGTAACTCCTGCCTCTGCACTCAGGAATTACTCCTGGTGGTGCTGAGGGGACATATGGGATGCTGGGGATCGAACCCGGGTCGGCCGCGTGCAAGGCAAACACACTACCTGCTGTGCTATTGCTCCAGCCCCAGCAAATGACTTGTTATTATGTAAAATATTAATGAAGGAAATGAGAGAATACAATGTAATGTGTTAATACGAAGGAAAGTAAATATAATTCTTCGCTTTATTCTACTATTTCACACATATATACACCTTCCCACCCTGACAACTTTCCACACCAGTGTGGTAACTTTTCAGGTTTGATGAACCTAGAATGACAATCATTATCTAGTTTAGTCTTTCATTTTGGGTTGTTTTATATATAGTCCAATGATTTTATGGCTATATAAGAGATATTTTCTGTGATAGCCTCATAGAGTATTTTCATAACCCTGGAAATTTTAGTCTATTAGTTCTGCTTTCCTTCTCAATTTCTGGCAAACTTGATCTTTTATATATGTTTGTCTGTTTGTAATACTTTTACTTTATCATTTCACTGATAATTAGTACTATTTTGATTGATACATACTAGCAAAGCCCATATAATATAAAAATGATGAAAACTTAATCTGCCTCAGATCATTTCTTGTGGTGGTGGTGCCCTACCTGCAGTGCTGATATAGAAATCTGCTCCTGGCCAAGCCTGAGAGACCAGGCAGTTCTGGGTCTCCTACATGCAAGATGTTCTCTAATACCATAAACTATATTCCCAGACCTACCTCTCACCTTGTTAGTGTCTTCACAGTTTTGCCTTTTCCAATATGCAGTAATAATAATAATAATAATAATAATAATAATAATAGTAATAATAATAATAATAATAAACAGACAAGATGCAGCCTTTTCAGATATTATGAGGACTATTAAGCAGGTACAAACTTAGTGGCATCGGAAGGATTAAAAAAATGACTTATGAACTTGAAACAGCGGGATGCATGGACAGTCTCGGGTCGGAGGCGATACTGGCGCATGCTCCACTGAGATTCAACCCAAGTGGCCACACTCTGGTGAGGCTGCTCTCCTGCTGATCGACCACAATCTGGAGGCCAGCTAGAAAACTTTTGCTCCCAGCAACTGCTTGCAGCCATGTCTCTAGGCTGTGAACTTAGTCATAGCCACATGCCAGCGGAGGAGGGGAAAGATCCTTCTTTCTAGGTTTTTTTCCCTTTTCAGGGAGAAGCGGTGTGGCATCCACCATATTATGAGGATTATTAAGCAGGTACGAACTTGGTGGCGCGGGAAGGAGAAAAAAAAAAGACTTATGAACTTGAAACAGTGAGACACATGGGCAGTCTCGGGCCGGGGGCGATACTGTGCATGCTCTGCCGAGATTCAACCCGGGTGGCCACACTTTTGTGTGGCCACTCTGCTGCTGATCAACCACAATCTGGAGGCCAGCTAGACTACTTTTGGTCCCAGCAACTGCTTGCAGCCATGTCTCTAGACTGAACTAAGCCATTGCCCCATGCTGCCTTAGGAAGGGAAATAATGCAATTTCTAACATAATTCTCCCTGGACTTAACTACTAAAATATTAAAATACAGAAATCCTAAACCACGTGGCCGCGATTGCGGCTGTGCAACTTCATATCTCATCATTCTCAGCATTGGAAAAATAATTATCAAATGCTTCCTTGTCAGTAGGGCTGTTTTTTGGGGGGAAACTCCAACAATAGTGAGTTTTGTATTGAAATATGGAATGCAATCAAGGTAAAGAGAAAATTAAGTGAAATTTATCAGCTACACAGGCGGGGTGGGGTTGGGGGTGGGAGGTATACTGGGGTTTTTGGTGGTGGAATATGAGCACTGGTGAAGGGACGGGTGTTTAAGCATTGTATAACTGAGACATAAGCCTGAGAACTTTGTAACTTTCCACATGGTGATTCAATAAAATAAATAATTAAAAAAGGCAGCCTTTTCAGATTGGCTTTGTTTACTTAGCAAAATACAATCAAGTGTCTTCTGTGTCTTTTCATCAATTGGTAGCTCATTTCTTTCTAGGACTTAATAAAATTCTATGGTTTGTCTGGGTCATTGTGTACCCATTGTTCTACAGATGGACACTTCAATAACTTTCAAGTTTTGTCAATTACTAGAGAACCTATTTCAAAGTCTACTGCCATGTTTTTTATGTGTATAGATGATTTCAACACTTTCAAGTAAATGTCAACGACTGGGATTGTTGGACTACATGGCAATAGTAATTTGATTTTATAAAAGAAGCTGCTTTTGACTTAAATATCAGCATTTATAAAAACAGTTCTGTTTCATTTCTAAATACAAAATTTAAACCCCAACCAAAAAGAGTTGACAGACGAGTCATTATAATATATCAGAATTATGAAGTGAACACATCACTGGCACAGGGCTGTGGGTATCTAGTAGAGACAGATGTCTGTAGTAAAGAAGAAAGCATAGCACTGCGGGTGAGTTCTGAAAGATGAGATGCAGACTAGCCATTAGGAGTAGGAGATCCTCCTGATTGCAGGCACTGTCACTATTACTGTCATCCCGTTGCTCATCAATTTGCTAGAGCAGGCACCAATTAATGTCTCCATTGTGAGATTTGTTGTTACTGTATTTGATATATCAGATACACCATGGGGAGCTTGCCAGGCTTTGCTGTATGGGTGAGGAATCGAACCCGGGTCGGCCACGATCAAGGCAAATGCCCTACCGGTGTGCTATCACTCCAGCTGGCAAAGGGAAAGGGTTTGACCCAGGAGATCTTCAGTGTATCTGAGAAAATGAAAGAAAAATCAACAGTGAGAGTCAGGACTAAATGGAAGTTGGTAATCAGAAAGTAATCTGTATTTTATGATGCCCGGGCCTGGGATTTGATCTTGTTTCCCTGTTCAGAGTTTCTCTTTTTCTTATCTCCTTTCTAGTATACTATTACCAGCATCCTCAGAAATATTACTACTCTAATAAAGCACTTGTACCTCAATCCTTGGTCCCAGGTCAGTTTTGGGGATACTAATAAATCACACTTCAGGTTCACAGCAAAAAGCTATATAAACAGTGAAACCATATTGTTTTTAAAGTATTACTGACAAAGAATACCTCATGATTAATGAATATAGACTTCTTAACATGAAGTCAGTAGTAAGCTGACCTAAAAAGCAGAGTCATACAATTTTATGACTGAGAGATGTATCTTTGAAATAATCTAATGCAAGCCTCTCATTTTACCAATAAACTGAGGCTTTTACAATTTGGGGATTTCTATCAAAAACTTGTCAGAAAGGTCACATTTTATGGCCCTGTAATTCCATTTTTATGGAATATTGCCTAAGTAAGTGGTTATAAACTCAAAGATTTATATAGAGAGATTTTTATCTGGCTAATGTATAATAGTAAAAAATTAGGTAGTCATCTACACTTCCCCAATATGAGAAAGTATAAATGCACTATAGACTGTGTGTTGACATATTTATTCATATAATAAAATAGGTAATCTAAAAGAATATTTAAAGGATGTGAAAAAGCTTACATGTTTAAGTGGAAGAAAAGGATGTAAACAGGGACATTCATTAGAAAAAAGAATGTAGGTAATATATCAAAATATTAATAGTAGTCATCTCTGGGTAGGTGATTTATATTTTCTTTCTTTAAAGTTATTCATTTTCAAAACTTTTCAGATTTTAAGCATACATTACTTTTATCAGCATTAACTTTTGTAAAAGATAGTACTATAAATTGAATCCCAGACCTGAAACGACACCTTTCCTGGTCAAAAATAATATCACTAAAGGACTTGAACTAGAACCCCAGATCTATGTTATTAATTTAGGTCTTTACACCTTAAAATACTTTATTTTTGCTTAGTGGGTCATAGAACTTAAAAAGTGAATAATTTTGCTCAACTGTATTTAGTAACTTTGAAACATAGGTGGTGATCCTACGAAGGGTCTGATTTTTAATTTCCCCCACATAACCTTTCTCCATTTCTTCTACTTACTGCAGTCCATAGCCTCATATTTCTTAGGTTGAAACTTTCTTGTGATCTATACAAAGCTTATTTGTGAAGCAGAAAGTTTTGAAAAGAGAGATTTTGCCACTGACATTTTACACCTAAGAGGTTATTGTGACCATTTTAGAAAAGAAATAGAACTGTTTTTTCTAATAGCTTTAAGAGTTCATCTAAGTAAGGAAATACTACTATTTGGTAGAAGTGCCTAAGGAGACATGCTGTGATTGCATCTGCCAAAGTCTTTTTGAGAAATTCTCCTGGGAAAGGGTCAATAAATTTATGAAATAAAAAGAAAACCTCTCTGACCTATTAGGATCATTTCAACCAGGTTTCCTCCTAATGTTTGTGGACCCCAGAGTAAAAGTACAAGTGGAAGCCCACAATAATATACTTTGTTAATCTCACATCTTGATAAGTACAACTTATACTAACTTCAAACACCAGACTTAGTGTAGAATTTGTGTGAGCAGATGGCAGGAACTCATACACAGACTCCCCACAACCCCTTCTCAAGAATTCCATATCACATTGTCAGTGCTCGTTGAAGGGGTTCTAATATACATACATACTTGGAAATCTATGCCATGTGTTTCTGTTTCTCCATACCTTCTCACAAAGCTTTTTCTTTCTCTATGACTTTCTTTGATCTAGGGGTTGACACGAATGGAATGATCTGCACTTTAGAGAACACACTCAGAAAGGTTGACTCCACTAGTCACCATCCCCGTTACTGTGCTTTCTAAAAGCTACATCATTAGCATAACAAAGGTCATCTTCATAACTCTCAACTTCAAGAATGTGCCAGAAACCATGGATCAACACCTAAAGTATATGTATGTATATATATATGAAATTGCATACATGCATATATTTTCATATGACGCACAAAACAATTTGATTCCTAATTCATTCTTTAGAAGATATGAGAAACTCCTCCCTTAAAATATGGAGATATAACTCCTTTTTATTTCTATTTTTTATTATTTTTAGCTTTTGGGACACACCTGGCAGTGCTCAGGGCTTATTCCTGGCAGGGACGAGGAGCATATATGGTGTGCCAGCATTGTAAGGTAAGCCCCATATGTAGTGTACAATGGCTCTGGTCCCAGTTTTTTTTCTCTATTAACTAGTGTTTTTCTTAATTAGTTTATTTTATTTACAAAAACCTGCTCAAAAATTTATGGTTAAATATCTTACTGATTATCCTTTGAAATGTTTTTGCATAAATATATAATTAAGTTTATATTGCTAATAACTATTGTTTAAAGTTTTATTTCCTTATGGATAGAGTAAGGCTGGAGCAATACCACAGCGGGTAGGGCATTTGCCTTGCATGCGGCAGACCCAGGTTCGATTCCTCCTCCCCTCTTGGAGAGCCCAGCAAGCTACTGAGAGTATCTTGTCCACACGGCAGAGCCTGGCAAGCTACCCGTGATGTATTTGATATGCCAAAAACAGTAACAAGTCTCACAATGGAGACATTACTGGTGCCCGCTCGAGCAAATCGATGAGCAGCGGGATGACAGTGATACAGTGGCAGTGATGGATAGAGTAGTCAGTTCATTAAAATAGTATAAATATATTGTACATTTCTATAAACCTAAAAAATAAAATGTAGGGGCAGGAGTGATAGTACTGAGCATATGATATTTGCATTGCACACTGCATACCCGGGTTTGGTCCTGGACACCATATAGGGTTCCCCTGAGGACAGAGTCAGTAGTGAGTCCTGAGCACCTCCTGAATGCAGTCTTCAAATTAAAACTAAATAAAAAATGTCATGTAGGTTGCTAATGACCTGTGATTTACCTTATATTGATTATTAATAAATATTTCTTTACCAAGAAGGAGAATTTGAATTCTTGCCCATTGTAAAAGAGTATACTTAGAATATTAAGTACAACCATTTGGTTTGGAACATAAAAGAAAGAACAATGTTTTGTGTGTATATTCTTGATATAATCAGAGTGGTGCTCTCTAGGCTGATTTAATATAACCTACTAATACCTATCACCTTCTGTAGAGAAACTAGTATTTTTCAGCATCAATTTATATATTGACATGGAGAAAAACAATAACCAAAGTTTGTAGCATAGGTTTGCAGAGTGGTTATCTTAAGGCACTGATAGTTCTGCCTTAAGTGTATACCATCACAAAATTTCGGAATCAGAAAACACAACCTGAAAATTGACAATATGTGTTAGTTTCTGTTGTAGCTTGTTTTATCACAGTTTGTTCGAACTATGATTTCCACATTAGAATATTAGTGACACGATTTTGCTGCAAATTTTTCTTTTTTGGTTGATAGAAAGTAAAATCAGTTATTAAATGAAGTCTTTAAAATGCTGACCAATATCACTTCACAATTTCAACAGAAATCAACTGTCAACTATGTCCAACTATGTTGCTAATTTACTAAGAAATTTATTTGTGTTATAAGTAGATGTATGAATTTAAAAATTATTACACTATTACTTAGAACAATTCTGTTTTACTATAGAAACATCTTATTCATGTTAAATTTAAAAAAGTAACAGAAGCAAAAGAAATCACTGAAGCAGTCTGTTCATATATTTCTCAAAGAAAAATCCGGATTTTACTTGAGCCTGCCATTTATAAGCTTAATATCCTCCACTTAACATGGGTATATTGTATGCATTTCATATTTTAATATAAACAAAGATATTTTAATAAGGAAATTATATTAGAGCATGATATTCAAGAGGGAATAACAAATTAAGCATATTTCTACACACAACTCACTTCTTTGTGCCATTACATAAAATAGAGCTCTCTGGTAATTCTTTGTTCTCTTGATTAAAAGTCAACTGTCCTCACACTTGCACCATTTATACTACAGTCTACTGGATTTTGGCAAAGCTACTGTGACCACAAACTGTTTCTTGAATCAGAGGGAATGAGCAGGATTGTATGCCAATTTTTGAACAATGTATTTGGTTTTCTAGCATTTCTGGAAGAAATTTTCATCCTTTGCCATTTTTCCCAGCTCTTGTTTTCTCTGTAGCAGTCACTGAATACAGATTTTGACCATCTGGGGTCCACACATAGCACAGTGTGAGGCATGACATGCCTGCTTGAGACAGATTTATCTCCTAGTTTAGAAATGATAATAATAAAAACATGTAGCACAGGCTGTTTGGGGTGTACAGTCTCACACCCTCCCCAAACCCCTGCCAAACGAAATAGGTATGTCCGTGGCCTCTCACCTCTATTCGCAGTAAAACAAAATGTGAGCTCATTGAAGATCATTTCTTTAAAATGGTAATTAAGTTCAAGTGAGATCTCTGGAGTAGGGCTCTAATCCAATATGGCTGGTGTCCTGACAAAAAGGGGAGAAATCTAAACAGACAGCTGAGGAGATTTGGTGTGTAGAGACAGTGAAGAATTAATTTAACTTTCCAACATCTAAAAGAGGACCTTAAAACAAATTCTACATCAAAGTCTTCAGAAAAATCTGCTGGTATCTTGATCTCAATTTTTTTTTCTTTCTTGAGGGAGCATGAGGTACTGGGAATGAAAATGAAAACTAACAAGTGCAAGACTCTCTACTTCTGAACTATCTCAAATTTCCACACTGTCACTGTTATCCCATTGCTCATCGATTTGCTTGAGCGGGCACCAGTAATGTCTCCATTGTGAGACTTGTGGTTACTGTTTATATTGACTATACCACGGGTAGCTTGCCAGGCTCTGCCATGTGGGTGGGATAGTCTCTGTAGCTTGCCAGACTCTCTGATAGGGGCAGAGGAATCGAACCCGGATCAGTGGTGCAAGGCAAACGCCCTACCAGCTGTGCCATCGCTCCAGGCCCTCAAATTTCTAATTACCAAATTTGTGAGACATACTTTCTGTTATTTGTGTCACCTTGATTATGGAATTTTGGGAAAACAATCTCAGAGAACAAATACTTAGGGTATTTAATTATTATAAGATATACGGATTTCATTTTAAGAATAATTTGCTTTTGGAAGTACCTAGCCAATTTTCAGAATATAATGTTGTTTCTGAACAAAACTACATTTCTGTATTTCTTTTATGCATTGCTGTTTCTATCAGCTCCTAAAAAATTCCAATCCTTACAGGCTAAGAGATTCAAGTAACAACTAAATACACATCTCTTTATTGTTTTTATTTATTTATTTATTTTTTAATCAGTGAATTTCTGTGAGGGTAAATTTATAGATTTATACATTTTCATGCTCATGTTTCCCTCATAGAAAGATCGAGAACCCATCCCTTCACCAGTGCCCATTTTCCACCACAAATAATCCAAGCATCCCTCCCACCCCCCAACCCCATCTCCCTCCACCCCACCCTGCCACTGTGGCAGGGTATTCCCTTTTGATATCTCTCTCTAATTAGGTGTTGTGGTTTGCAATAGGGGTGTTGAGTGTCCATTGTGTTTAGTCTCTAGTCTATATTCAGCATGCATCACCCTTCCCCAGCGTGGCCTCCAACCACATTTTATTTGGTGTTCCCTTCTCTATCTGAGCTGCCCTCTCCCCAGAATGTGAGGCCAGCTTCCAAACCATGGAGTCAACATCCTGGTACTTATTTCTACTATTCTTGGGTGTTAGTCTCTTACTCTGTTCCACTATTCTATATTCCACAAATGAGTGCAATCTTTGCATGTCTGTCTCTTTCTTTCTGATTCATTTCACTTAGCATGACACTTTCCATGCTGATCCAATTATATGCAAAGTTCATGATCTCATTTTTTCTAACAGCTGCATAGTATTTCATTGAATAGATGTACCAAAGTTTCTTCAACCAGTCATCTGTTCTAGGGCACTTAGGTTTTTTTTCCAGATTCTGGCTATTGTAAATAGTGCTGTGATGAACATATAAGTGCAGATGTCATTTCGACTATACTTTTTTGATTCTCCGGAATATATTCACAGCAGTGGTATTGCTGGGTCAAATGGAAGCTCAGTTTCTAATTTTTTGAGAATCGTCCATATTGTTTTCCAAAAGGGCTGAACCAGTCAGCATTCCCACCAGAAGTGTAGAAGGGTCCCTTTCTCCCCACATCCTCTACAACAGCGATTGCTTTTGTTCTTTTGGATGTGTGCCAGTCTCTGCGGTGTGAGGTGGTATCTCATGTTTGTTTTGATCTGCATTCTCCCTGATGATTAGTGATGTAGAGCACTTTTTCATGTGCCTTTTGGCCATTCATATGTCTTCCTTGGGAAAGTTTCTGTTCATTTCTTCGCCTCATTTTCTGATGGGGTTGGATGTTTTCTTCTTGTAGATTTCAACCAGTGCCTTATATATCCTTGACATCAACCCCTTATCTGATGGGTATTGGGTGCATATCCTTTCCCATTCTGTAGATAGTCTTTGTATTCTGGTCACTGTATCTTTTTGCAGTGCAGAAGCTTTTTAGTTTAATGTAGTCCCATTTGTTTATCTCTGTTTCCACTTGGTTGACCAGTTGCATCTCATCTATGAAGATAACTTTGTCTTCAATATCGTGTAAGGTTTTGCTGACCTTGTCTTCAATGTACCTTATGGTTAGTGGTCTGATGTTGAGGTCTTTAATCCATTTTGATCTGACTTTTGTGCATGGTGTCAGGTCAAGATCTAAGCCCACTCTTTTGCATGTGGTTGTCCAGTTGTGCCAGCACCATTTGTTAAAGAAGCTTTCCTTGCTCCACTTCACATCTCTTGTTCCCTTATCAAAGATAAGATGATCATACATTTGGGGTGGTGTGTAGGGATATTCCACCCTGTTCCATTGGTCTGCGGCTCTGCCTTTATTCCAGTACCATGACATTTTATTTATTTTTTATTTTTTTAGGGTCCTTTTATTTTTAAGTTTACTGATTCTTTTTTTTTAAATTTATTTATTTTTAATTAGTGAACCACCGTGAGGGTACAGTTACATATTTATACAGCTTTGTGCTTATGCTTCCCTCATACAAAGTTCGGGAACCCATCCCATCACCAGTGCCCATTCTCCACCACCGTAAACCCAGCATCCCTCCCACCCTCCCCAATCCCATCTCCCCCTACCACACCCTGCCACTGTGGCAGGGCATTCCCTTCTGTTCTCTCTCTCTAATTAGCTGTTGAGGTTTGCCATAAAGATGTTGAGTGGACACTGTGCTCAGTCTCTAGCCCTCATTCAGCCCACAACTTCCTTCCCCCACATGGCCTTTGACTACATTATACTTGGTGATCCCTTCTCTGAGTTGCCCTTTCTGCAGAATGTGAGGCCAGCTTCCAAGCCATGGAGTCAACCTCCTGGTACTTATTTCTACAATTCTTGGGTGTTAGTCTCCCACTCTGTTATTCTATATGCCATAGATGAGTGCAATCTTTCTATGTCTGTCTCTCTCTTTCTGATTCATTTCACTTAGCATGAAACTTTTCATGCCGATCCACTTAAGTACAAAATTCATGACCTCCTTTTTTCTAACAGCTGCATCCATTGTATAGATGTACCAAAGTTTCCTCAACCAGTCACCGTTCTAGGGCATTCGGGTTTTTTCCAGATTCTGGCTATTGTAAACAGTGCTGCGATGAACATACATGTGCAGATGTCATTTCGATTATACTTTTTTTGCCTCTCTGGGATATATTCCCAGCAGTGGTATTGCTGGGTCAAATGGGAGCTCAATATCTAATTTTTTGAGAATCGTCCATATTGTTTTCCAGAAGGGCTGAACCAGTCGGCATTCCCAACCAGCAGTGTAGAAGGGTCCCTTTCTCTCCACATCCTCTCCAATAGCGGTTGCTTTTGTTCTTTTGGATGTGTGCTAGTCTCTGTGGTGTGAGGTGGTATCTCGTGGTTGTTTTGATCTGCATCTCTCTGATGATTAGTGATGTAGAGCACTTTTTCATGTGCCTTTTGACCATGCCGTTTTAATTGTTACCGCTTTGTAGTAAAGTTTGAGGTTGGGGAGGATGATGCATCCCATCGTCTTTTTCCCAAGAATTGTTTTAGCTATCCGTGGACGTTTGTTGTTCCATATGAATTTTAGGATTGCTTGATCCATTTCTTTGAAGAATGTCATGGGTATCCTTATAGGGATCGTGTTGAATCTGTATAATGCTTTGGGGAGTATTGCCATTTTGAAAATATTGACTCTCCCTATCCATGAGCAGGGTATGTTTCCATTTCCTCATGACCTCTTTTATTTCATGGAGTAGCGTTTAATAGTTTTCTTTGTAGAGGTCTTTTACTTCCTTGGTTAAGCTGATTCCAAGGTACTTGATTTTCTGGGGCACAATTGTGAATGGGATTGCTTTTTTCATGTCCCTTTCCTCTGCCTCATTGTTTGAATATAGGAAGGCCATGGATTTTTGTGTATTGATTTTGTAGCCTGCAACTTTACTCTATAAGTCTATTGTTTCTAAGAGCTTCTTAGTAGAGGCTTTAGGCTTCTCTAGATATAGTATCATATCGTCTGCAAATAGTGAGAGTTTGATTTCTTCCTTTTCTATCTGGATGTCCTTGATCTCTTTTTCTTGTCTAACAGCTATTGCAAGTACTTATTGTACTATATAGAAGAGTAATGGTGAGAGTGAGAGTCCTTGTCTTGTGCCTGATCTTAGAGGAAAGGCCCTTATTTTTTCTTCATTGATGATAATGCTTGCTGTAGGCTTGTGGTAGATGGCTTCGACTATCTTGAGGAAAGTTCCTCCATAACCCATTTTGGTGAGGGTTTTCATCATGAACGGATGTTGGATCTTGTCAAATGCTTTCTCTGCATCTATTGGTATGACCATATGGTTTTTATCTTTACTTTTGTTGATATGATGGATTATGTTGATTGATTTCAGAATGTTAAGCCATCCTTGCATCCCCGGGATGAATCCCTCTGGTCATGGTGTATGATCTTTTTGATGAGTTGTTGGATCCTATTTGCTAATATTTTGTTGAGGATCTTCGCATCAGTGTTCATCAGGGATATTGGTCTATAATTTTCTTTCTTAGTGGTGTCTTTGTTTGCTTTTGGTATTAAGGAGATGTTTGCTTCATAGAAACTGTTTTGGGAGAGTTCCTGTTCTTTCAATTTCCTGGAAAAGCTTGAGGAGAACTGGCAACAGGTCTTCTTTAAATGTTTGGAAGAATTCGTCAGTGAATCCATCTGGGCCTGGGCTTTTGCTTTGGGGGAGATTTTTTATTACAGTTTCAATTTCCTTAACATTAATGGGCCTATTCAAGTATTCCAAGTCTTCTTTGTTCAGTCTTGGGAGATTGTAGGAATCAAGGAATTCATACATTTCTTTTAGGTTCTCTTGTTTCATGGCATACAGGCTTTCTGAGTAGTCTTTGATGATCTTTTAAATTTTGTTGATTTCTGTTGTGACGTCCCCCTTTTCATTCCTGATTCGGTTTATTGGGGTTCTCTTTCTCTCTCTTTGTTTGTGAGTCTTGTAAGTGGTTTGGCAATCTTGTTTATTTTCTCAAAGAACCAGCTCTTTGTTTCATTGATCTTTC
This sequence comes from Sorex araneus, assembly GCF_027595985.1. Lineage (NCBI taxonomy): Eukaryota > Metazoa > Chordata > Mammalia > Eulipotyphla > Soricidae > Sorex > Sorex araneus. The sequence continues at coordinate 165,682,495 of NC_073306.1, forward strand.
GGATTGTTTTCTAGGTTTCCATGTCATTAATTTCTGCTCAAAGTTTTATTATTTCTTTCCTTCGGTCTGGTTTGGGTTCCTTTATCTGGTCCTTTTCTAAGGCCTTGAGCTGTGAAGTCAAGCTATCTATGTAGGCCCTTTCTTCCTTCCTAAGGAATGTTTGCAGAGCTATAAATTTTCCCCTTAACACAGCTTTAGCTGCATCCCATAGGTTTTGGTAGCTTGTGTCTTCATTCTCATTTGTTTCGAGTTATCTCTTGATTTCTTCCTTGATTTCCTTTCTGACCCACTTATTGTTCAACACTGATCTGTTTAATTTCCAGGTGTTTGTTTTGATTCTTTGCATCTGTGTGTGATTAGCTTCTATCTTCAGTGCATTGTAGTCCGAGAAGATAGTTGATACAATTTCTATTTTTCTGATTTCATTGAGGTATGTTTTGTGGCCTGATACATGGTCTATTTTGGAGAATGTTCCATGTTCACTGGAAAAGAATGTGTATTCTTTCTTTTGGGGGTGTAAAGCCCTGTATAGGTCTATTAGGCCTCTCTCTTCTATTTCTTTCTTCAGAGTCTGTGTTTCCTTGCTGAGTTTTGTTTTTGTCGATCTATCCAATCTATCCAGAGGTTATAGGACAGTGTTGAAGTCTCCGACTACTACTGTGCTGTTAGCAATGTCCTCCTTAAAGTCTGTTAACAGTTGTTTTAAGTATTTAGCTGGTCTCTCATTAGGTGCATATGTGTTTAAGAGTGTGATTTCTTCCTGTTGCACATATCCCTTGATAAACAGGAAGTGACCTTCGTTGTGCCTCCTAAACTTTTTCAACCTGAAATCTATGTTATCGGATACTATTATTGCCACCCCAGCTTTTTTGAGGGAGTTGTTTGCTTGCAGGATTGCTTTCCATTCTTTGACTTTGAGTCTGTGTTTGCACGGACTGTTCAGGTGTGTTTCTTGCAGGCAACAGAATGATGGGTTTAGATTCCGAATCCATTTTGCCACTCTATGTCTCTTAATTGGTGCACTTAGGCCATTGACATTGAGAGAGATTATTGACATGGTGTTTTGTGTCATCTCTCTGTGGGGTTGGTTGTTCTTGTGGGATTCTTCCTTGACTTACAGTAGCCCCTTTAGTCCTTCTTCTTTTTAGTTTGGTTTTGAGTCTATGAAGTTCCTGAGCTGTTGTTTGTCTAAGATATAGTGTATGGTTCCTTCAAGTTTGAGTGAGAGTTTAGCCTGATAAAGTATTCTTGGTGAGGTGTTCATTTTATTGAGTTTTTTCACTATGTCCCACCATTGTCTTTGGGCTCAGAGGGTTTCCTCTGACAGGTCTGCTGTAAATCTGAGGGTTGCTCCTTTTTATGTGATTTTCTTCTTTGACCTTGCTGCTTGCAGAATTGTGTCTCTATCCACCGCATCCATCATTCTGACTATGATATGCCTTGGAGTCTTTTTATTCGAGTCTCTTTTTCTGGTACTCTTCGGACTTCTTGGATCTGGATGCCTGCTTTCTCCAGCTCAGGGAATTTCTTAGCAATGATGTCTTTCACTGTGTTTTTTCACTGAGATTACTTCCCTGTGCTTCTGTTACTCCAATGATTCTTATGCTGTTCCTCTTGAAGTCATCCCCCAAAACTCTCATTCGCTCTATAGCCATTTTGAGGTCTTTTGCCATTATTTGTTGTTGTCTGTAAGCTTTCTGCAGCTCATCTTTAAGGTCACTGATTCTGTCTTCGGCTGTAGTCATTCTACTGTTGAGGGCACCTACTGAGATTTTTAATTCATCTACTGAATCCTTTATTTGTGTGACTTCTGTTCATAGCTTTGTGACATCTGTTCATAGCTTTGAAATTTCTGATCTTATTTCTTCTTGCATTTTCTTGGTTGACCATTCCAAAGCATCATTCATATCCTCCCTTAATTTATTGGATGTCTGTTCCATGATTGCTTTGAGTACATCGACTCTCTTCAAGATTTCTTCTCTGAATTCTTTTTCTGAGAGGTCCAGTATGTGGGTAGATTCTGTGAAGATTTCTGAAATCTTTTCTTCATCTTCTCTTCATGGAGGGGATTTTCACTGTTTCTTCATATTTTCATGGAAGTCTAGAGTTGTAGCCTTCTAGTTGTCTATCCCTGTTCCCTCTTTCTGAAGGGGGGGATTCTGTTTGTGCTAAGTTGATTAAGGTGGCTTTGTTCCAATTCCAGAATACTTCCTTACTCTCAGGCGCTCCTCTTGGTTTATGTGGGGCCTTTAGTGATGACTTAAGGCTATGCTGTCTTCACAAGGAGTTTGTGCAGATTCTGTTGTTCACTGACAGCTTTTGTGAAATTCAAGTCAGCTAAAGGACTATTTGGCAAAAAATGATTTAGATGGCCAGGGTGATTTTCGAAGAAATAGGTTATAGAGTGTATAATGTAAGAAAAATTACAACTGTGGCCGCAGCTGCTCTGGCAAGTGGCCACGCCCATTTTGAGGCCACACCCCTGAAATACAGACCACACCCCCAGTAATCTCTTGGGGCACAGGGTCGGGTTGGCGTGATCCTCCTTGTGAGTACCTGGTTGGGAGTTTGGGCATTACAGAGGAGCGGAGAGGTGTGTCCACGCGGCACAGGGTGTTGTGGGAGTTCCAGGGGAGCCCCCGCTGCCTGAGAACTAGTGGAGAGTGTCCCTCAGGTCGTTAGGCGAAGTCCCGATCCTCCTTGTGGGTACCTGATTGGGAGTTTGGGCATGTCCACGTGGCGCAGGGGACTGGGGGGGGGGTTTAGGGGAGTCCCCGCTCCACATCTCTTTATTGTTTGAAAAGAAACAGGAGGAACCTGAATGATGGTTCAGCAGATAGGAGGCTTACCTTGCAAGCTGTAGTACTGGGCGTGATTTCTGGCACTTTGTTTGGTCCCATGAATTCCACCACAAGTGATTCCCTGAACTCAGAGCCAGGAGTAAGCCATGAACACTGGTGGTGAAATCTATCACATAAAAGAAAACAAAAACTGTAAAAAAAAACCAACAAAGAAATATTAAACAAAGCTAAAAAATTTGAAAAACTTTTGTGGTAGGCACTCTTTAAGATGGCTCAGAAGAAACACAGGGCCCCTCAGGATATCCATATTATTTTGGCTTTAACTCTGGGTTTCATGTATGGTAGGAACATGTGACACCAGTCTATGATCTCCCAGGCCACTGTGTTAAAAATTAACACAGTGTTAAAAATTTTATAAATTTTGATCACTTGGTTTGGTGATTTAATGCATTTATATGTAATGTAACTAATTGATTTATATTAGCAGTAGTTAATGTTGGAGATAACGTTGTTACATAGCCTTCTATTTTTTCCCTTATAAGATTCATTACATTACCATCTCCGTTACTGATTTGAACCTATGAATGACAAGCTTATCTTGGCTGAGAGCTGAAGCAGCTGCTAAAAGTGTTCTAGGTTTAAGACTCTAGGCCGCGCGATAGCGGCAGCGCGGACTCAGAGTCTTCACTCTCAGCAATGAAGAGAAATTATTAGATGATGCCTATTCAGCAGGGCTTATTGTTGGGGAAATTTTCCAAAGAATAATAGTGAGTTCTGTATGGAAATATGGAATGTACTCAAAGTATATAGAGAATAAAGGGAATATCATTAGCTACATAGGTGGGGGGGTGGGGTGGGAGGGAGGTGTATTGGGGTTCTTGGTGGTGGAACATGTGCACTGGTGAAGGGATGGGGGTTTAATCAGTATATGACTGTGACTTAAACCTGAAAGCTTTGTAATTTTTTTTTTCACGGTGATTCAAGAAAATATTTTTTATAAAAATTAAAAAAATAAAAGTGTTCTAGGTTTTAAGTATCAGTCATGTAGACCTCTTGAATCTGACTATAAATTTCTTTTTATGTTAGTTGCTATGACTAATTTTTTTCATGGTTACAATAAATGTTTGTCAATTTTTCTTCCTTTTAAATGATCTCTGTCCTCATCAGTTTATTTTCAGTGTCCAGAATTTCATCATTACAACAAAGGCTATGGCAATAAACTTTTGTGTCTTCACATCAAATTGCTATGTAATAAATTGCACATATTTTAGAAACAGTGCGTGCTTAAAATTATTCTAAAAGTAACTTAAATTGTATAATCAGCTGGAGAAAATAATATTCTGTATTACTGTCATCTGATAGGTGCATTATAAGATTTCCTAAGAAACTTTAAATTTGAAGTTTTAGGTTTCTCTGCAATTTAGATGAGACCTTCAGGAATCGATCTATAATACCACAATAATAAATAAGTTTGACATGTATGTTATTGTGTTGCTTACAAGATCTTTTTAATCTCTATTTCTGTAATTATTCCCCAAACTCAAGTATTAGCATTGTTTATACTTTAAATCACAATAGTTTGTGTCAGACAACTTTGCCTTAAAGGACTCCTCAAATTTCCTGGGCTTGAATTTCTTTACGTCCTTCCTCCACATAGACATTGTTTTCACAAACACAAGCTTTGCCATCTTTTCCTGAACATTCTCACCCAAATAGTAGCTTTGAATGACTCCCTCAGCTTTTGATTTTTGTTGTTGTTGGTTTTTGTTTTGAGGCCACACCTAGAGGTTCTCAGGGTTTACTCCTGCCAATGCACTCAGGGATCAGTCACTCCTGGGAGACTCAGGGACCATTTAGATTTTAGGAATCAAACTCGATTCAGTTGTATACAAGGTAAGTATCCTACATGCAGTATGATTCTAATCAGTTAATTGGGTTCTGATATCTTGACATCAATTGTCCTATCAACTTTTAACACCTTACACTGATCCTTAAAAGGTACATTTCTTAACCTGCTTTAACTGTTTTTTCTACAGTGTTATTTATTATTATTATTATCATTATTATTATTATTTACTTTTGTCATCAACCACAGTGTAGCTGGGTTTCTTACAGTCTGCCTTTCTTATCACCATATAATAACCGAATAGTAATTCTTATTAAAAAGAAACCTTGTTTCTCTTTCTTTATATAAGAGGAAGTGGTGAATTTGAACTCACAAATTGTAACCCTTTCCTCAGATTAAAACCAGAATATGTAAACTACAGGGGAAAAAAGTATTATGTGATCTTAAAAATAGTATCTGCCTTAATATGTCATGGGAAACATCTCACTTAGATCTATATGGTGTGTATGTGTGTTTGTGTCAGTGTGTGTGTGTGAGAGAGAGAGTGCACACTCATGCTTGTGTGGTGTATAAAATCTAATTAATATTAAACATATATATTACTTTAACATATTTCCTAGAAAGAGTTGTATACTATCTTTTAAACAAATATTTTGTGATCAAAATAACACTATTGTAACATTAACTTATAGGATCTAATTTAGGCTCTGTAAAAGGAGTAAATATTATAGCATGACTATTCCCTAATTATCCCTTTTGTATTTTATTCATTCTTTCATACTTTTGAGACAATAAGTGAAAAATACTTTCCAATAATTTAAAAACTTATAAAAATTTATTATTTCATGGAATTGACACTATAGTAGGTGAGGCAAAACAAATTAATAACATAAAAGAAAATTTATGATTTATAAATCTGATTAGCTATAGTTTCTTTTTTTAATTATTTATTTTATTGAATCACCATGTGGAAAATTACAAAGTTTTCAGGCTTATGTCTCAGTTATACAATGCTCAAACACCCGTCCCTTCACCAGTGCCCATATTCCACCACCAAAAACCCCAGTATACCTCCCACCCTCCCACCCCCCCACCCCCGCCTGTGTAGCTGATAAATTTCACTTCATTTTCTCTTTACCTTGATTGCATTCCATATTTCAACAAAAACTCACTATTGTTGTTGGAGTTTCCCCCGAAAAAAACATCCCAACTGACAAGGAAGCATTTGATAATTAGTTTTCCATTGCTGAGAATGATGAGATATGAAGTCGCACAGCTGCAATAGCGGCTGTGAGGTTTAGGATTTCCGTATTTTAGTATTTTAGTAGTTAAGTCCAGGGACAATTATGTTAGAAATTGCATCATTTCCCTTCCTGGGGCAGCATGGGGCAATGGCTTAGTTCACAGTCTAGAGACATGGCTGCAAGCAGTTGCTGGGACCAAAAGTAGTCTAGCTCGCTTCTGGATCGTGGTCAATCAGCAGCAGAGCGGCCACACAAAAGTGTGGCCACCCGGGTTGAATCTTGGCAGAGCATGCACAGATATTGCCCCTGGCCCGAGACTGCCCATGCATCCCACTGTTTCAAGTTCATAAGTCTTTTTTTTTTTTTTTTTTTTTTTTGAGGTTCATGCAGTTCAGCTCTTTTAATCAGCCAGCCAGCTTGCTAGCAACGAGAGACGGTTTCCGCTGAGGAAGGTCCTGTGGGGTGGGGATGTGGTCACCAGTGACCTCGGCCTTGTCCGGGGTTGCTGCAGCAGGAAGTTGCTTGTACTTCATCTTTGCCTTAGCCATGTTATAATCCCCAGAATCAAAATATTTTTGCCCTTTCTGTAATTGTTTCCTTAAGAAATCTGAACCTCCAGGTTTTTGTCCTAGATGAGTGTATCTTGCTTTTAATTTTGCTTCTTCAGCTTTCTCTGGACTAGTTACTTTATCTTCCATTTCCTTCTGCTCCTCGGCGGACGCCGCCTCCGAGGCCTCCGCGGACATGCTGCTGCCCCTTCCGCAGGCCGCACGTGGCGGATCAGAGACGATGACCCGGTGGCCGCGGCCGCCCGAGGCCCGCCCGCCCCGCCGCCCTTCTCCGCGCGCGCGCGCTCGCCTCAGAACCACCTCAGAACCGCCGCCGCCCTCATAAGTCTTTTTTTTTTTCTTCTTCCCAGGCCACCAAGTTTGTACCTACTTAATAGTCCTCACAGTACAGCAGATGCCACACTGCCTCTCCCCGAAAAGGGAAAAAAAAACTAGAAAGAGGTATCTTTCCCCTCCTCGGCCGTCGTGGAGCTATGGCTTAGTTCACAGTCTAGAGACATGGCTGCAAGATTAGCTATATTTACTTTGGAAGAAAGTAAAAAAGATGTATGGATTGTCAGTAAACACAAATGGTAACACAGTCATAATTGTTAAAAGCTATATTAGGGTAAGAACATATAAAAATTCTAATAGTTGGAATTTATAAATGTAATAAATGCATTTCAGATTACATTAAGAATTCTGACATAAGATTATCTAGCATTATCGAAATGTATCAACACCTGTAATGTTGAAAGCCAAAGCAGGAAGTTGGGAATATTCAAACGAGAAGCCATGTGAATACTGAGCAAAGACACTTCTGATGTTACTGTCCCTGCAGATGTGAAGGATGCTACTGAGAGTCAGAGAATGCTGGGTGAAACGAGAAGAAATTATTTTCTTCTAGAGTTTCCAGCACAAGTGCAACAATTTTCAAAACCTTCCTTATTGAAAAATGCAACTTATTTTGAAATTTTCTGGCTTTCATCATCAACTTTGCTGGGATAAATATCTGTTGTTTGAATATGCTGAATGAGGGTAATTTTTCATAGAAGTCACAGGGAGTAAACACAATGTAGTGGGAAAGATTCTCTGGGAAGTGGATATTGGTACACAGATCTGATGATATGAGGATTTAAATGATAATGAGTTTAAGAAGCTGGATTTAATAGAAAATTGAGCAACACTAATTAAAGATATTTTATTTTTAATTTTTAAAAGGTTGGGTTACACCTGGCAGTGCTCAGGGTTATACCTGGCTTTGGTGTTCAGGGGACCATGAAGGGTATTGGGGATTAAATTCTGGTTGGTTGCATGGCAGGACAAAAGCCCTACCTGCTGAACTAACTATGCAGCCCCCATACTTTACTTTTCTATTTGAAGTTAAGTTTGCAGAGAAGTTACATTAAAATTAAGTCCTTAAAATAGAACATATTATAGGAAAAGGAAATAATATATGTAAAAATTGAAAACTATTCAAAATTTAAGAATATTGTAGTATATTAAAATATTTCATATCTTTTGCATGCACCTAGAAATTAGGAAGAGTTATGAAAGAAAATGTGCCATTTGGTGTGATGTTAATCTATAAAATATGTATAGAACATTTTCCTTTTCAACTAGGAAGTCTTCTGCTTGCATAGAGGAAAAGTGGTCCATAACCTGTATGCAGATGATTAAGTGGTGTTCTTTAAAAGGTTTGGCAAGAAAACCAAAAGGTATTTTATATAATTATAGACTCACAACTAAAGGTGTCATCTTACCACATGTTTAATTGCTTTATCATTTGTTTGCATAGGCACAAAAATTGTGCTAGTACTTTAAAAGCTCTTAGTAAGGTTTATGTCAATTATAAAAACAGTTAATCGTATGGATTATATAATTTTGTCTCTACATCATAAAGTAAATAATGCTCTTCTTCACAAGATATGTTTACATTTACTCTTAAAAATGGGAGCACAGTATTTAGTGTTATCTTAAATTACAGTAATTTAAAATGTCTTAATTTATTAATTTGTCATGTTACAAAGAAGCATAAGTTCAAGTAAAGCCTGCAATATTACTTGTAAAGCAATATTACAGATTCAAAGATGTTGATTAACACCACAGTTCATCAAGATAGAATCATACTGAATATTAGGATATTAGAGTTGTTGATATCAAGAGCTAACTGGAATGATTGTACAGTGCACAGCTATAAAAACAAGATACTCATGAGACAGAGTCAAATAAAACACCAACATATTAAGATTTCATCATTAATGTTGGTGATAATTGAATGGCATTCAACTACACCTTTTTCTGTAAGGTGTACTTTCAATCAATGTCAAAGTCACGTAAGTCCTTAGGCATTATTCCTGGCATTGTCCTATGAGCAAAAACAAGCATCACAGATAATTCAAGTAAGAAAAAACAAATTTGTCTCCTCCAGGGTGTAAAGTCTTTCACACAATTTACCTGTCATCAAGTGGTTGACTATTTCTCTCAGGGAAAGACAATAGAAAATGTATTGGTCTCTGTTGCTGGAAAATAACATTTGTAGAATTGCAAGAAATGAGGGATTGCTGTTGGCTTGACTGTATAAATATCAATGCATAAACTCTGTCAATCCATTATGCAGGAACAGAAAGACATTACCTCAGGTTATGAATCCCTATTTATGAATAAGAAAATAAAACACATAACTGAAGCACTGCCCACTGCACCTTGTGAATCCACTGTATTTGAATACCACCCATAAATGGTAATTTATCATTCATTTTGGTCAGCGCCTGTTTTTAGACAAATGAGAAAAAGCCATGACCAACTACTCAGCCATGACCACTTCTGTGCTTCATCATTAGGTTTCAAGAAACCCTTAATTCATTTGCTGAAGGGATGAGTTGAAAGAGAGGTGTCACTGTCACTGTCACTGTCATCCCTTTGCTCATCAATTTCCTTGAGCGGGCACCAGTAATGTCTCTATTGTGAGACTTGTTGTTACTGTTTTTGGCATATCAAATACGCCACGGGGAGCTTGCCAGGCTCTGCCGTGCTGGTGAGATACTCTCAGTAGCTTATAGCTTGCCGGGCTCTCCGAGAGAGACTAAAGAATCAAACCCGGGTATAAGTTAAACAAAAAAGATTGATGAGTTATCTATCACACTTCATATAATGTGATTTTGCCTCCAAAATCTGTTTCAAGTCAATCCCATAGAAATAATTTATTGAAAAAGACTTCATTAATCTCCTCTACTAGTGATGCCTTTTCACCAGAGATATGGAAAAATGAAACAAAACAAAACTCATGAACATTGTCAGAAACACCCTGGATTCATTGAAATGTTAATATGTTTTGCAATAATTATTTGAGGGACCATGGTTTTCAGAAATATTAATGAATTTAATATTTCATTCACTAGTAACAACAAGCCTGTACTAGAGTGTCTGCGTCTCTCCACCATGTTTAAGATCCCCACCCCCCACTCCCTGGAGCCCTGGAGGAATAAGCTCAGGTCTATAGACTAGCTCTTACTGTCTGTTGTCTTTGGCAATTTGTTATTAATTGAGTATTTTTTTTAATGTTCTACATATGAGGAATATCATTCTTTATATTTCCCCTCTAATTCTGGCTAGCTGCACTTCAGCATGATACTCTCCAGATCCATCCACATAGTAGCAAATTGCATGATTTCATCTTTTTTAGAGCCTATTAATATATTCCATATAAATATATACATATATAAATAAGTTTCTTATCCAGTCATCTTTTCTTGAACACGTTTTTATTTTTCCTTTCCAGAAATTGAGTATTGTGAGTAGTGCTGTGATTCTGGGCTTGTGATTCACAGTTTAATGGACTAATCAGTAAGTTGTTATTATGTTTACTTAACCATAGTTTTTTTAGATTTTATAATATCCAGCCCATGAAGAACTTCATTCTTTCAGTCTCTTGGTTTACAAAGTTCTCTTTAAGCAACCCTCTTTGAGTAAGATGTTAATTTGATTTAGACTATACTCAGCAGCTAAAGGTGATGAGGGACCTCTTAAAATTTGCTAAATATGCAAACTAGTCTTTTTGTAATTGACCTACCTAGTTGGCAGCGAGACAGAGACACTCTTAGCTTATAATTTTCCTCTTCCATTGTTTCTATTGCAGTTCCACCAAGCTTAACTCTTTAAAGTGATTCCTTTTCCCACACCTTTGAAATAGCACACTGCTATGTAATCTGATGATGATATTTGCATCTAAATTTTATTTCAATTAACCACCAGTGAAATAATTAATTGTTTTGATGCCAAAACAGGCTTGGCATTAAATTGCAATTATCCCACTAATAATTAGACACAATATCCAATAGAACAGAAAGAATTCATCACCAAATACCATTTGGAGGGTCCGTGTTTGAATGAATCCCTAGAATGTAGGAGAGGGGCTCACATAATGATTTCTTTTACCAGAGAGAATACTTTAGAGCGCAGAAGTAAACACATTGAAGAAAGAAATCAAGAAGGAAGATTCTATGCAAGAAGGAAATTTTGGGTCAGTGATTTTTGATGAGATAAGAAATATTTCTTTCTCAGCAGCATTTTAAGTAGCCTCTTTAGATAGCATTTTAATAGAAAAAGACATGAAGGAAAGAGACACATTAACTACCATCTCTAAGTTTTTCTCATGAGCTGTTAATGTTCCTGAACTTTAGGATTGACATAACAGTGGTCAGAAGTATCCCACAGAACAATCAGTAGAGAAGCCTTGGCTAGGAAACAAGAAGTATACAGCATAGCTGTCAATCAAGGTTCTGTGGGTTGTTGCTTATACAATGTTGGGCATTGCACTCAGACAACTGGTCACAGCGGGGTTAGCTTAAACATGAGACTTAACAAGGCCAAGAACATTCAAAGCTTTAATATGTTTTATATAAACAAATAAAACAAACAGTTTCCAAATGATGGACAATTTTTATTGGTACTTCTTACTCAAACTGATCGACCTCTTAATTCTTTCCCAAATTTTTCTTTATAGATGAACACCCTGATGTTCATCTCTGATATAGATCACTGTAATCAACCTCAGTCTTATTCTATGATACTAGGTAATTTTTCCACAGAACAATTAAAGCATTTTTTTGGGAAAAGCAGTTCTGGTCTTAGTACTCTCTGTTTATATCATTGAATTATTCCAATTCCAGGGAAAAGAAATGTCTCCTTAACTTTATTGGATCATTGTGTACTTGTCTCCTATGTCTTTCCCTTCTCTCTGTTTTGGAATTCAAGTCAAATAGGATATCTTTCTGTTCCTCAATAAAGAACATTTCCTCTTTCTCTACATAGACTTATTTTCTTGGAACATTGTTTTCCTATTTATTTATCTTTAATTCATCTTCATCTTTATGGTTTAAATTTTATTGCCCCTACTTCAAAAAAAACAAAACATTTGTCACTTTCAATTGCTCTGCTTATCTTCAGATTAACTGAACAATAACATCTTTATCACACGTCACTGCTCTTTTAAAAGACTCTTGTAATTACTTTGTATACCCCTCCTAGACTTGATTGTGACCCCTTGAAGGCACAAGCTATAACTTCTTCACAGACCAGCTAGAGCCCTTGGGTCTTAGTTTTGAGTTAATGTTTTCTTTTCAAAGTGAATAAATACTGAGAGCAATGCAAATAAGCACTACCATGAAGCAAAGCACAAGCTCTTCTGTGTGGGCAGAGAGTGATGATGTGGATAGAGCTGGGCCAAAACAGATTGAGACAGAAAGAGCTATAATGGAACCAAATTCCTATAATGAAGTCATGCACAAACTGAATCTTGGTATGCATGTAATGCAAAGGAATAAGAGTCCAAAATACTTCTCTTCTCTTCTCTTGGTTGTCTCTTATCACTTGACCAAAATAGAGAGTGGTGGGAGAACTGTGGGCAGCAACATGAACACTTAACCATTCATAGCAAAGTATGAAAAGGAAGGGAAAGGATTTGTAAATTAGTCTGGGAAGATGAGCTCCTGGAACTGCTGGAGCCTTTTGTTGCTAATAAAAATGTAACAAAGAAAGCTGATGAGGCTGTCTGTTACCAGTCTGAGACCTAAAGGACTGCATTGAACTTGCTTTTCCAAGGGATGAGTCTTGTTTGTAGTAGGATCACTAAAGAAATAAGCCTTTTAGCACCTTGCAATGTTCCCAAGGATGAGGACTATTGCCACCACCCTCCACAAAGATCACCATCAATAGGGCCTGCAAGCTAAGCAGGTTTCCACTTTATTTCATTAGCATTGCTCAAAGGTTCAGGTGAATTGTCATTTATAAATAGAGTATTTCCTCTTTACTTCTAGTGTATCTCTGCTCACATGAGAATTTCCCAATGACACAATCTTTACATATTAAATTTCCAAGGTTAGAGGTCATATACCCATTGAACATCTTGAAAGGGTGTACTTATTGACAAGATGAATATGTAATATTCTAATTTAAAATCAGCCACTTTTCCAAGTAAAAAAAAAATAGTTCCACATAAATTGGAACACATCAATTGCTTAGCCCTCCATTTGTGAAAATGTTCTAGGATTCACACTCCCATCCAGTTTACCCTAAGTCCCACCAGCTGAATTGGCTTAACCTTCTTTGCTCTTTCACTCTTTCTGCTTAGATCTCTGACACTCTTCTTCTGTTGTAGATTAAACCCTCTCAGGCTTGAACCTATATCTAATTCATCGATGTGATCTCCACATCTGAGCTAAGTGTTCACCAGGAATGAGCTCTTCTAAAAGTAGTTATTGAGAAAATAAAAAAATAAGCCTCAGATATCTAGAGTCTTAATTGCTTTTTTTGAATATATTTACCATTAATTCTCAATATTTGTTTAGCTTACCTGCAAACGTTTCCTGTAGATTTCCTCTAAGTAACTCTTCACCAGTTACTTGTGACAAAACTGCATTCCCCAGGTCTTACAGCTTTGATTTCTTTGATCTCTGTCTAAACATGTCACCTATGAGGAAGTATAATGCTTTAAGCTGCTACTTTTCAAAATTTTCAAGTCAATTGTGTTGTAGCACTTACAGTCCTGAATAGTACTTTAGCCAGTGATTGAAGTTTCAAAGTTCAGCTTTCTCCTAGAGCTATTTAATAAGTTCCCTGCCTCTAATATGTGTATAGATATATGTATATGTATATATAATATGCATAAATGTATGGATGTCTATGTATAGTATGTACTATATACATATATGCTACCGATAGCTATACATGTGTGTCCATATATATGCAGGTATTTCTATGTGCATATATATGCATGTATATGCACTTGTGCGTATGTAAATTTATCAATATTTGCACATATTATATTAATATGATATGTTATTATTTTATTGATATAATGTATATAAATATATGTTGTTATTAATACATTAAAAAGTAAATATTAATAATATGTTAATATATATTATTAATATGTATATAATAATGTGTATATATGTATGTATATATATATTAAGAGGTCAAATGGTGCAGAAGTGAGCTTTAGGCAGAGCTCTTACCTTGGCCCACCTGAGTTCAATCCCTGGCATTTCATTTTGTTCTCTGAGCCTGCCAACACTGATTCCTGATGTCAAAGTCAGGAAGAAGCCCTGAGCAATTCAGGGTGTGGCCCCCAAATTAATGGAACAACAAAAAAAAGTATTTTTCCTGGAAGAATAGATTGTCGATCATGGTTTCGTTCTTATACTCTCCCACAATAAGTGTCCTTGTAAAAGCCACGTACACAGTCCTGTTCACAGTGCACTGTGGAACAGCAGCGCGGGTGGCAGTGCATGCACTTTCAGCAAATTGAAGCCTCTCATCCCTCCCGCCTCTTCTTCCACTCAGATTCGGCGATGACAAAGAACATGCTATCAATGTTACAGAAGTGGGACATCAGTGTGAAGGAGTGTGATCCAGAACAATGAAAGACTTGCTGGGAATTCTGACCCATGAGTATTAGACTTTCCCACAGTAGCATTGGAGTTGCACAATAGTAAAGCAAGGACATTGAGAAGCTATGTCTATCGAAATCCATCTCACCTTTGGTCAGGTAAAAGTTACTGCCACTGTGCTTACAATGGGAATGCCAAAAGTACCTGACCTCTTAGTTTTGTCATCTCTTTGTGTTCTCAGAGACAGTTTAGATTTGTTTCAAGGAGTGAAGTCATTATTTCTCTCCCTCTCTGTCTCCCTGTATCTCTCTCTCTCATCTCCTGCCCTCTTTTCCTCTCTCTGCCCCATCACCATTTATCTCTTCCTTTCTTTTATATTTTAGATTTTTCTTGATAGATCTTTTCTAATATACGAAAACAATTTGGAGTTATGAACTAACTAATGAGATAGAGCATAATAAAGATTTGTCAAAGGGTAAAAAGGAAAATCCTCAGTATACATAATTTGGTCTGAGTAGCTAGATTGATATTCATGGATAGCATGTTATCAGTGGTAGGACAGAAGGACAGTACTTGATAAATTGAATGTAGAATTTTTTGTTTCCTTTTTTTTCTCTTTCTTGCCTTTGGCAATCCAGACACATGAGCATGAGTTTTTGTTGTAACTCTGGTGAACAGGTAAGGTTAGACAAACCGATGGAGAATGAACATGGGAAATTTCCAGGTATTGTCCTACAAAATATGTAAGAAGAAATAATAGAAAAAAAACTTGTAGAAGGAAATATTACTTTCAAGAACCTGTTGGTCATACTCATTGGATTATTTTTGTGTAATGAAGTCACTGAAGTCAAGGATTACAAAAATACAACCTTAAGGCAGCAAAGGCAGACTTCATTAAATGCAACACAATTTTCTTGAATTACTGTGTCAAAATAGAAGAGTAATTGCTAGTCTTATTATCTAAAACTGCATCTACCATGACCTGAAAATTAGAATGTGACAACAGATGCTTCCTTAAAGAGATAAACATAAATTCTTGAAAAATTAACATCAGTAAAATGGGTAAATTAGCAGTTAGGGCCTAAAACAAATTAACAAACAAAAACAAAAACCAAATATGCATGCTTTTTAAAATAATACACTTGTAAAAAAGAACAAATTAATTTATTTTCAGTTTTATAATTGTAATATAGCTTCATTAAAATAAGCTTCTTATTTCACTCTGATTCACTCATTCTCCTAAATGTAAACTATATGGGGACAGTTTTGGTATGTATTAAAATGGAAGAGGTAAATCTATCTAAAACTGGTACAGAATTACTTTTACAGTTTATCAATTAATAAAACATTTATCACACATAACATACCTTCCTAACTAAATATCATGCTTCATACTTTAAAAAAATTATGAGTCTGCAATTTATTTTGTGTAATTTTAAATTATAGTAGTTCCTATAAATATGTTTAGTAATAAAATTAAAATCAATTTTATAATAAATTATTTATGATTGCATAATATGCATCTTTCTCCAATAATTTATGCAAAAAATCTACATGCAAATATTACATTCTGATATTCATGACTTTTATGCTTTCAATTCTTACTAGTTTGATGTATCATAAAATAATTAAAATAAACTCTGACCTTTAACATTTGGAAAAATTGGTAGGTATCTGCTAGTCGTTGCCTGTTAAATACAAGAGGGGGTTTTTGAGAGAAGGTTTTCCAATGAGGTCAGGATAAAAGATGGAGGAGGGAACATATGACATAGTTTACTGTTACAGACTTTAAGCTGTATCCTAACAATAACTCTAATTAAAGTTGGCACTTCTTTTGCCTGATTAGACAGAGAGAAATATCACTACTCTTTGTCTACCCTAGGAAGGTAAGCAGCTAATGACATATAATGCCTTTTTACAGCCATAATAATTATAGCTTAGTTGAATCTATTTTTTAGAACAATTTTTTTAAACAAAAGCAGAGGAAATTATAGTGAAAGCTGTCAGAATATTTCTGAATATTACCAATTATTATAGATAAAATTTTTAATTTATTTGAACTTTCTCTCTTATGTATTCTATATATCTCCAAAGTTTCTCAGGGATACTTATATCAGATTATTTCAATTTTCCCAAGTACGTAAAACCAAAGATAAATATTGCTCATAAGTAATATTTCAACTTTATTTGCTGCTTCTTGATTTAACAAAATAAAAATAAATTCTATATGCACATACATTAATGAGCCTTGCATATTATCTTTCTAATGACAGTGTCTTTTTTTTTTTTTGCTTTTTGGGTCACACCCAGTGATGCAGAGGGGTTACTTCTGTCTCATGCACTCAGGAATTACTCCTGGCAGTGCTCAGGGGACCATATGGGATGCTGGGAATCGAACCTGGGTCATCCGCGTGCAAAGCAAGCACTCTACCTGCTGTGCTATCTCTCCAGTCCTAGTATCTTTTGTTTTAACTCTGGGAAATGCTCACAAGTAGTGTTCAGATGACCTAGGTGATACTCTACAGAGTGAACTGGATAGTCCTATGCATGTCCCGGTAATGTGGTACTGTTTGGTCTAGAAGAGTTTGTGTCACTAGAACAACACAGTGATTTGAGGAGCACCATGCATGTACCCTGTGGTGGGCAGGCACCATGTTATGCCAGAGCTTGAACTTAAGTTTTGACTGCTCAGCTATCTTCCTACCCTCATGAAATAGGTATATATTTGAAAGGTTGAAGGATGAGCAATTGACTGGTAGGAATACATAGTAATTTCTATCGTCAGAGCAAATTTTTATGCTAGGTTTGAGCTTTTAAGGATGTTGAGAAACATGTTCCTAGTAGCCACTGCCAACAACACACATATTGACTACATTAAATCATGTAAAAAATAGCATTATTACAATCTGATATATTTTATTCTTTTTCGAAGGATTGCTAATTAAGTATCCTTACTAATATTTTCATACAATCGTAATTTCAACACCATACACACTCCCAGTGCACCCAATTTCCCTCTCTTAAATCCCATAAGCCCCTTTCATTCTACTCCTCTGACATAAATTCAGTTCTATAAACCAACACCAATTTAGTTGGCATCGGCCGTGTGTTGCTCTCTTACTGTGTGTCTTTAAATACCATGTAGGAGAGAGATCATTCTTACTGCACTCAGCATGATACTCTGTAGTTCTACCCATATAGCTCAAAAAGAGTACTACTGCCCTTTTTACCTCTCCACAGTAGTCATTGTGTGAAAGCGCACCGTCCACACAGTACTCTTCTGAATCTGTCCATCCCTACATTCTTAATTGGGTAGTTGGGTTGTTTTCATTATTGTAAGCATTCCAGTAAACATAGATGTGTGTTTGTCCTTTCAAATTGATGTTTTTTAAGTTTGGGGAGAAGATGCCAAATTGTTGGTTCTTTTGGAACTTCTATTTCTATTCCTTCGGTTTTGGTTTAGTTTACTTTTGAGCCACAGCTGGCAGTGCTCAGTAATTAACTCTGTGCCCAGAAATAATTCCTGGCAGTGCTCAGAGGCCCTTATGGGATGCCAGAGATCAAACCAGAATGGCTGTATAGACAAGCACCATATCATTTGCCCTATGACTTTGACCCTATTTCTACTTTTGGGATAAAACTCCAAAATGCTTTCCACAAAGGTTAAAACAGATTCATTCCTACCAACGATAAATGAGAGTTCCTTTCTAATCACAATTCTGCTATTTTTGGAGTCTTCGAAATATACTATTCTCACTGATATAAGATACTCCAATATTATTTTGTTGTGCATTTCCCAATTATAAGCAATGGTAAATTCTTTCATTTTGCCTATTGTCCATCATGTTGTCTTTTTGGGAAAGCATCTGTTCATGTTTTATCCTCATTTTGGATGGGATTGATGAATATGTTTGTTTTTGAGCATTGTGAGTGTTTTATAGATCTAAGAACTATTAATTCTAGTGCCAGATACAAAGTACATGATTTGAAACACTACTAACACTTGGCTAAGGGATTAGTTCTGGAATACTTGTGGAACAAATGGCATGCCATGATGGAACCCTATCTGTTGAGTGCAAGGCAAGCACCCTACCTGCTGTACTGATGTTCTGGACCTATAAATGTTCACATATTTTATGTACAAATATAAAAGATGATAGTATGGTACAATGGACTGAATTATATGTTATATATTGAAGTTCTAATTCCCTATGTAATCATATTTATACCTTGATATTTTAAGATTTTTAACTGAGTTAGAACACTGAGTTAGAACACTGGGGTTCTAATTTGACAAAATATTTAAGAAAGGGAGGGAGATCTAAATAGAAAGAGACAGAGCAAGACAATAACTGATAAAGAGAAACTAGTAGTATCAAGATACAAACACAAACACAAAGTGACTCCCTGCAAACCAGAACGAAGGGCCTCACCAGACCCCAATCATTGTGGTATTTCCTTTTTAAATTTCTAGCTTTCATGATAGTTAACAAATAAATTTCCTACTGTATACATAACCTAGTTTTTTTTTTATTTGGTTTGGGTGGAGCAAAACTAGTTTTGATCATGTGAAACTTTCTTAGAAAGAATTGATGGGAGAGAAAAAAAAGGGATATTTGTTAAAGAGAGAACATGGTCTCTCCAGAAAAGGCAAGCAAGCACGCAAACAATAAAAGGGACATAGAATCAGCAAGCTAGATACTTGTACAGGAACACAGGCTTGAGGGACAAGTCTCTATTTAATTGTGACAGCCAAACGTAATGAATAGAAGTGGGAAATAAAACTTGGACCTGGGATATCTTGAGGAATTTATATAAAGTCATTTAGAAAATTTTAAATTTCTATACTGTGATACTTTCTATTTATATGTTATAAATAAATGGCAGGCAATAAAATAATGATAATGAGCATGTAATTCAAGTGTAGTTTCTGAAGTATTACAAAGAAGATCTTGAGCTGAAAGGACATTTCTAATTAAATCTTGTCACCAGACTCTCTATAACTACAAGAATAGTGTTATCTTGATTAAACATTTGAACCTCTTATTACTTAGATATGAGATCATAATTCTCGCTACACCTAACCTAAACTTTGGTGAGGCTAAATCTTGATAACATTGTGTTTGCAGAATTGTTTTTGTTGTTGTTGTTAATTATAAAGATCCCATGGTAGGTTGAAGCCTAATAATTTAGTTCCCTCAGATTTCTCATTACCGATGTAATGCTCTGAATAATTCTTAGTACAATATATGTTATGGATTTAGTCTTATGATGAGATTTTCACATGAAATATGCATGAAAAAGGGTGCTTATCCAGGCCAGCTTAGTCCAATGATATGAACCTCTTAAAAAACAGAATTTTCCCCACCCTTTGTTAGATGAGGAAGTCAGAGATTTAAATTCAAGAACTCAATTAACTGAAGGTGAAAGGTTCTTCATGGTAAGGCTGCAACAGACTCAATCTTGTAAACACAAATGATTCAAAATATGTATATGTGTGTGTGCGTGTGTGTGTGTGTGCTTGCGCGCTCGCGCGCGCACACACACACGCACACGCACACACACACACGCATTCACGAGGGTTGCAGGAATCCAAGCCAGGGCTACATACATGGAAGGCAAATGCTTTCCACCTTGCCAAATCACTGGCCAAAGGAGCTGATTTCTGACAAAAGCATAAATTTTTCCTAGAGTACCAAGATCAAAAATTCAAGTCTTGCCAATAGTTTTATTTAAACTGGTGATAAACTGAAGAGTAAACCTAATCCTGTCATGTATTACTCTGCCCTACAGGATTGTGATATAATCTGTGTGTTGCTAAAAAATTTATGACAACTTTTAATGGTATATCTAATCATAGAAATACCATTAAAATAAATCAGAAACTCTATGTTGTACTATGGTTTGTATGTAGTAAATTCAAAGAGTAATTATTAAAAATTAAAATAAGTGAGAACAGCATGAAGAGATGATTAATGAATATTTTCTTTTTAAAGTATTGTTTATGTCTATTTTTCAAAAAAACACCCAGCAGAAGGAATGTTATGGCTACCTCAGAGAGTTAACTAATGATGGAACATTTAAATAAAAGAAAAATTAAGACTAAGTTTTTGCAGAGAATACCGCTTATAAAGACATTTTCTGACAAAATCTGGGAGGGCTTTTGTTATGTGTCTTAAATGCTCATTTAAAATCTTGGATTTTAATCAGTAGAAAATTAGACATGTTGATGAATAAATGGAAATATTTTAACATCAGAATTAACAGCAGAAACTTGAAAATTAAGTTGGATCATAATGAACAAAGAATTGATTTGGAGTACTTATTTCAACTGCTCTAACTCTCAGTCCTGTGTATCTGGGCTATTTTGGTGGTTATTACAGAGTATGTCAACATTCAAGAAATAACATGTCAGGTAGGGATAACTTCCAATATAAGTGAAGGAAATTTCAGTGGTTAATGCTACTAAAGTACTTTTAGTTTTGCTCTTTAAGCCAATGTTCCTTCTTGAATATGCATCTTTCTTCTCTCTATGCTTCTTTGCTTGCTTATTTCTATTTTGGTAAAGACTGTTCTCTTGAACACTTGTTTCTTTCTTCCTCTCCCCTCACATATTTCTAAATCTGTTTCAATAAAAATAGCCCGCTTAAGAAAAATAAAAAAGGTATATTTTACAATTATATAGCAAAACAATGCTGGATTTCTGAGTTGGAGAAACTCAACATGATTCAAGGATTCAGGCTTTTGTTGCCTTATAACAACTTTTATGTGATGTATATCTGGATTCTCTTTATTTATCTCACAAAGGAGATGACAGGTGTGAGGTGGTTGTTTGTTTGTTTGTTTGTTTGTTTTTTGCTTTTTTGGTCACACCCGGCAATGTACAGGGGTTACTCCTGGCTCTGCACTCAGGAACTACTCCTGCTGCTGCTCAGGGACCATATGGGATGCTGGGAATCGAACTGGGTTGGCCAAGTGCAAGGCAAATGCCCTACCCGCTATGCTATTGCTACAGCCCCAACAGGTGTGTTGATACAGAATAACATCATTAATATGCAAATCTAGACATGTTAGGATTTCATTTCACATTTATCTCATTTAAAGTTTGTCACATGGTCATAACAAACTGCAACTGAGGCTAGGAAGCACAATTTAAGAAACAACATTTGTGAAGCAATTAGAGGTTACACACACACGGGTTAATAAACAGAAATTTTAAGCAGGAATATTGGTAATAAATGGTTGACTGTGTAGTGTAACTAGGATAAGAGAGGGTTTGGAAACAACCTTGAAAGTATGAAAATATAAATTCCATAACTAAATTACAAGACAGTAGATTAATCTACAATATTGTTCATTTTGCATAATTGTAATGGGTATTTGAACTTTTTAAAATTTTTTACAGTTTATTCTATGTTTTATTAATAAAATATCAGAAATATCAGTATTTTAAAGTTTAATATGAGGGAAAATGCATTAATTTCTTTATATTCTTTGAAAGCACATTTGCAGTATTATTTTTTTCTTTGAAAAAGTTTTATTTTTTGAGTCACTGTCCTTTTTTAAAGTTTTTAGCAGTAATAAATAAAAATTTGAAACAAATCTAACAATTTCTAAAAAGAGCAGAACAGTTATATTTCTTCAGGTGTTCTAACATTTCCACTAGATTACATTTACAGCTTCACTGAATATTAATTTTAAAGAAGAAATTCCTTTCCCATGTATCTTGCATGAATTGGATTTTTCCTAATAAATGATATAGTACAATTTATATGTGGTCTAATCTTATGCAGTGATATTCTATTTGCAGCTGACTCTTCTGTCCTCTTTTTGTAACTGGACCATGTAAGAGTATAGTGGCTTCAATTAAAGCAATTTAATTAGTATGGTACCAGAAACCAAGTCTGGGTCAGCTGCATGCAAGGCAAGCACCTGTACTGTCTCTTTGGCTCCAATAGTTTCTTAAATAATCAGTAGCTTTTTATGCAGTTGATATAGTTTTATTGTTTCTGGCACACCTACCCTTTCCCCCTGCTACACACACTTTGTTTTCCTTGCAAGTAATACCTATTTCACATCCCCCCCCCCCAGTTTTTTCTGTTTGGCAGTTGCTTTTCAGTGCTTTTACTGATTTTCTTCTTATGTTTCAGTATTTTAATGTGTGCAGGACCTTATAGGTTGGTCTTAGGGATATATTAATAGAAAGATTTCTGATATTGGATATAGCACTGTAGCACTGTCGTCCCATTGTTCATCGATTTGCTCGAGCGGGCACCAGTAACGTCTCTAATGGGAGACTTCTTGGACTGGAGTGATAGCACAGTGGTTAGTGCGTTTGCATTGCACACACATGACACAGGTTCGAATCCTCTGTCCCTCTCAGAGAGCCTGGCAAGCTACTGAGAGTATTGCTCACACAGCAGAGTATCCCGTCTGCACAGCAGAGTCTGGCAAGCAACCCATGGTGTATTTGACATGCCCAAAACAGTAAGAACAAGATATTGGATATAGTAGTAGAAAAAAAATAGGTAATTTAATCTAAATTAATTGTTGTGAATATTGGTTTCATAACTCCAAAGGTTTTTTTTCTGCTGTCCCTAAATCCTATCCTGCGTTATTCACCAATATAAATCATTCTTGACTATGTCTTCTGTCCTATAGTTGCTTTACATCATAATCCTTAGCACCATAATCTTTGATGCCTCTTTCCCCTCACATATTCAAAGTCACATTAACAGCATTATTCTACCATTACCAACATTATCTTTCAGATTCATCACTGTGTTACTGTCACTGTATCACTGTCATCCCATTGCTCATCGATTTGCTCGAGCGGGTACCAGTCGCATCTCCACTATGAAACTTGTTGTTACTGTTTTTGGCATATCAAATACAACACAGTAGCTCTCCAGGCTGTGCTGTGAGGGTGAGATACTCTTGGTATCTTGCCAAGCTCTCTGAGATGGGCGGAGGATTTGAACCTGGGTTAGCCGCGTGCAAGACGAATGCTCTATCCGCTGCGCGCTATCACTCAGATTATCAGAATCATTCCTGAATAAGGAATTAATATTTGTTTCCTTAGATTAGATCTTATCTGACCTCAAACTTTTGGACATATATCTAAGGTTATACCTTTCACTTTAAAAATTTTCTGAGAATCTCTTATTTTAATCAAAGTCAAAGTTAAAATAAATTAAACCTGAAGCAAGTTGGACAATGCATAAAATATAAAAAATTAGACTAACTATAAACTATAGACTAGAAAAGTAAGGGGAAAATATACAAATATCACAGGCGTGATTTTAGAAAAACATCAACGAAATTGACAAAACTTTGCTAAGTCAGGTAAGAGCACACCAAGCTATTTTGCATTAATAAATTGAATAAACAATTTGTTGTGATGGACAAGTATTTAGGAACACAAACTAGCAAATATCAAATCATGAGAAAGCAGAAACAAAAATCTTTGAAAATAGCTTTAATAATATATCCTAATGAAATTCAAAAACTATCAATTTGTTTCAAATTCTTTGAAACACTAAAAAGGAAATGCATCCTCCTCATTCTATTAGGCCAATAATATTCCACAACTAAAGTCTGACCTAAATATTATGAGAAAATTAAACAATAGCCAATATTTCCTATGAATATTTATGCTAATAATCATCACCGGAATAGTGGCAAATAAAATTTACCATGAAGAGGACTATACACTACGACCAAGTAAAATTTATTCCTAAAATGGAAATTTTTTAAGTAAAAAGACAAAATGAAGCAAGTATAAAAATCTACAATAATAGAATAGAGGATAAATAAAACATGTTCTCAATTGATACAAATATAATTTTATAAAATTTACAAGGTGACATAATATAGGATTACATTTAAATACAATATATAATGTAAAAAATATACATATGTATATACATATTGTTTTACTGTTTTGTTTATTGATTTCCTTGAGCGGGAACCAGTAATATCTCCATTGTGAGACATATTGGACTGAAGTGACACCACAGTGGGTAGGGTGTTTGCCTTGCATGAGGCAGACCAAGGTTCAAATCCTCTGTCCCTCTCTTAGAGCCTGGCAAGCTACCGAGAGTATCCTGCCCGCAGAGCAGAACCTGGCAAGCTAGTCATGGCGTATTTGACATGTCAATTTTTAAAGTGAAAGGTATAACCTTAGATACATGTCCAAAATTGTGAGGTCAGATAAGATCTTATCTAAGGAAACAAATATTAATTCCTTATTCAGGAATGATTCTGATCATCTAAAAGAATGTTGGTAACGGTAGAATAATGCTGTTAATCTGACATTGGATGTGCGAGGGAAAAGAGGCATCAAAGATTGTGGTGCTAAGCATTATGATATAAAGCAACTATAGGATGGAAGACATAGTCAAGAATGATTTATATTGGTGAATAAGGCAGGCATAGAATTTACGGACATGGGGATGGAGCGATAGCACAGCGGGTAGGGCGCTTGACTTGCAGGCGGCCAACCCGGGTTTAATTCCCAGCATCTCATATGGTCCCCTGAGCACGAGCAGGAGTAATTCCTGAGTGCAGAGTCAGGAGCATTGCCGGGTGTGACTCAAAAAGAAAAAAAAAAGAATTTAGGAAAAGCAGAAAAAAAGAACTTTGGAATTATGAAACCAATATTTGCAACAATTAATTTATATAAAATTAATCAAAAAACCAGAATGATAGATCTCATTCCCCTGACCCTGAAAGAGCCTCCAAACTTTGGGAAAGACGAGTAAAGGAGGCTGCTAAAATCTCAGGGCTGGGAGGAATAGAGACGTTACTGGTGCCCGCTCGAGTAAATGACAAACAATGGGATGACAGTGATACAGTGATATATTGCATATATAATATAAACACACATGTACACACAATGGTGGGTCGTCCAAAATGTCGCACTACAGTATAAAAAACTGTCAATATTTTCTTTTTAATATGGCTTTGGCTTCTCAGGGTCTTCCGATTCCATATGAACTTTATTACTGATTTTTCTAAGTCCTTTAAAAATATTATCTAGATTTGACTTGATGATATCTTGTAGAATAGAAATTTTAATAATATTTGTTCTTCCAATCTCTGAACATGGAATATTTTTCCCTTTTCTAAGGTCTTTTTCTATCTCTTTCTAAAGTAATCTAAAATCTTCTTGGTATAATTCTCCTACATATTTTGTTAAATTGATTCCTAGATATTTGATCTTTTGGGACACTATTTTGTTTGTTTGTTTGTTTGTTTGTTTGTTTCTAGACCACACAAACTGGTACTCTGGGCATTGTACTCAGGTGTCACTCCTGACGGCTTGGGAGACCGCATGTGGTGCCAGGGATTGACCTCTGGATGGTTGTGTGCAAGGCAAATGTTCTACCCTATGTACAATCTCTCTGGCACCCTTTGAACACTATTTCCAAAGAGAAAGCCATACTGGAAGTGAGAAGTGGGGAGGTTCCTCTTTGCCTACTTTGGAACTGTACTACAAAGCTATAGTGATCAAAACAATATGGTACTTGAATAGACGCTCTCTCATCAATGCGTTAGAAACAAATACCCAAGGACAAAGACCCATATTTAGTCAGAAAGTTTTGAAAAGAGCTGAGAACAAGAAACGGAATATAGTCTCTTCAAAAACTGTGCTGATAAATCTGGATAGCCACATGCAAAAATATAAAGCTGAATCCATGAATCTAAATGAAACATTTTACACAAATTTTCTATTCTCATTAAAGTAAGTTAGAATCATTCACAAGAAGTTGTTCAGGACAATTCTGTGAATTAAAAATGTCCATGTACATTTCAAATCCTATCAATGGACCTATTGTTAGTATTTACTATAATGTGCTTATGGCATATCTTAATGAATGTTCTTTAAAATTCCCCCATAAGCCTGTCTCCAGTAATTTTCATCATCATCATCATCATCATCATCATCATCATCATCATCATCATCATCATCATCATCATCATCGTCATCATCCCGTTGATGGTCAAATTTCTCAAGCGGTCTCAGTAACGTCTCCATTCATCCTAGCCCTCAGATTTTAGAAGCCTCTCTTTACACATCCTTTCCAATGGTGACTCATTGGAGACTCTCTCATTTCCCTGGGAATGAGACCCATCATTGTTACTGGTTTTGGCATATGAATACATCACGGGGAGCTTGCTAGGCTCTCCTATGCGGGCAGGAAATTCTCAGGAGCTGGCCAGGTTTTTCGAAGGGGAGAATTAGGCTATAAGATGTCTTGAGGCCACTTCCGGGAGCTTGGTCTTAAGTATCTGGATGTTGGCTGTTGGTGGGATTACACGGCGCCAAGGGCAGTCCCTGGGTGTGACCACCTAGCTACTGGAAAATGGGGATTCTGGGTGGAAGAGCCCCAATCCCGATCCAAGCAGACTTGGAGGTTTCAGCCCCGGGTCCCGCACACCTGGATTCCTCTGCTGGTTCCTTCATGTGTGAGGCTCATCCAAACATGTGGAGAGGGGCCTTGAGCATGGCTTTGGCTGGGTTCAAAGGTCTTCAGCTGAGGGAGCTCTGCTTGGGGTGGGGAGGGAAACTGAAACCCACCACCTCCAAGGGGCCCCAGGGAAGACAGCCAGGTACAGGGGCAAGAGACTCTCTGCCAGTAATTTTATAGCAAGAAGAAGCATAAGTGTAATTAAAACATTGACTTATGATAAAAGTCATTCATGTAAAAAGTTAGTAACGTTTTGAGAGGACAGATTCTGCAAAGATAAATATTAGTCATTTCACTTAGTAAACAATGTCTTTTTGTCTCTACTAAGTATTATCTTAAGTCGTCCATGTACTTAGCAATTTGTAAACCACATAGTGATCAAAACACTAAGTGATCAAAACAAATATCTTGGGTATTTCTTCTAATCCATTGATCAGAGAGCCTCTTTATTCTAGTGCCATGTTTCCTTGATCACTATCATCTCATTAAATTTTACAAGAAATAAAGAAAGAAAAGTAAGTTGGAATGGGGGGAAGGGGTGCAATGGGTTTCATTTAAATCTGTAATGTGGGGGAGTGGTATGTCCATAGGACAGACTCAACAACACTGGAACTTGGGAACACTAGTGGAGGGAGTTGTTGGTGGAATTAATGTTAGTATACTATATGTCTAAAAGTTAACATTTGATAACTATAAATTACAGTTCTATAATTAAATAAAAATTAAAATGAAACTCTTTGAACATAACAATATCATCAAAAATACAGCAAACATCATTCTCGGTGATTTTATACAGTTCTTTTTTTTCTCTAAGATAAGAAACAAGAAAGGCATATATATTTCTTTCACTTCTATTCAATATAGTACTGATAGCTCTAGTGAAAGCAATTAGGCAATGAAAAGAAATTAGAAACCATCAAAATACAAAAGGGAATTAAAATGATCATCTACATCAAAATCTTATATGTAAAAATCCTGAAGATTGTAGAAAAACAAAATTTCTTACACCTAGTAAATAAATTCAGCATAATTATAGTATTCAAAGTGAATAGATAAAAATAGTTGCTTTTCTATATATTCATAGTGGACAAGTCAGAAAACAAATCAAGAAAACAATCCCATTTATGATCATCAATAAAATAAATAAAATGCACATATGTATCTAGGTTTATCCTCTTTTTCTCTTCTTCCTCCAACTCTTCCTCCTTCTTTCTTCTTGTCAGGGAGAGTATAATATAAGGAATTTGTTCACATGATTATGGAGGATGATAAGTTCCATGATCTGTAATTAATAAGTGGGAACCAAATTAGCTGCTGATATAACTCTAGTCCAAGATTAAAGAACTGTGTATTTGAAGCTGGATGCTATATTTATGGTTTGATAGCTGGCAAGCTAAATATCAAGAGCAGCTAATATTTCAGTTCAGACCCAAAGGTGAGAAAATGATAAGCCCAATTTGAAGTCATAGAGAAATGCCCTCTTAACATTTTGTGCTTTTCAGGACTTCAGCTGATTACATGAGGTTCATTAATATTTGGGAAGCTGATATGCTTTATTCAGTCAAACTTGCAAGTGTTGATCTCATTCAAAACAACATTTTGCATACAATTACACTAAATATTTGAATAACCTATAAACAAGTCAGCTTAACATATAAAATAATTAACAAGTCAATGCTATCCAAAGGTATCACGTAATCTCATTCATAATCAAGTCCAAATAGTATATTTTTCAATTTAAAAAAATAATAAAATAGTATGTAGAATGTCAAGTGATCACAATAGTGAAAATAAAATAGAACAGAATTTATGGAGAAAACTCACAGTTCCCTAAAGTGCACCTTGCAGATTTGGGTCATGATTTCTGTTCACATCAGAGCATGGCCCACTGACTATCACTTAATAGCTCAGGTGGTCCCCTAAACATGGGTGACCACTCGTTCTTTTGACGTCCCGTGGAATCCAGTTGGTAACAGCTCTAGTCCAGCAGTCATCTCTGAATTGTATTACGTGTCCAGCCCATCTGATTTGTTGATACCTTGGCAAAGGAGACAGTGTCCCTGATTCTCAATCATTGACAGATGTCAGAACTCCAGATTCCTTCTCTCACTTGACTGAAATATGATGTTCCTAGTATAGCCCTTTGGATTCCTTTTTGGGAGACCCGAATAGTGTTTTCACAGGATCCAGGTCTCCGAGGCATGTTTTAGTGCAGGAACAACGGTGCAGTCGAAAAGATGTGCCCGGACCCGGAGGTTCTTAGTCCAAAGAACCTCATTACCTTATTCCCATAACACAAGACCGCACAGTTTAAATGGTAAGTCTAAGAGCTAGTGACGCTCTCTAGCAGGTAAAGCACTCACCTTGTATGCCGCTATTCCAGGGTCAGACTCCAGCACTAGGTACCATCCCCTGAATCAGTAAAAAATGATCACTATGAAATAGAGCTAAAAGTAAACCCAGAGCACGGCTGGGTGTGTCCCCCAAACAGCAACAACAAAATAAAACAAAAAGAATGATCAAATAGGGTATCAAAGAAATTCAAATTGTGTATCATACTCTGATTATATAGCAATATATATTTTCTTCTTGTGTCATGTGTGGCACAAAACAAACAAAATTGCTTATTATATATAGCAATATGTTATGCAAAGGAAATATGCATTTAAGCTTTGAAATTCTACTAAATCTATTTTTTAGTTTTTAAATTTTTCAAAAATTATTTAGATTTTATCATTTTATTTTATTTCAAAGTGAGGTTAGTAAAGAGGATAGTACCTACCTTCAAAATATAGCTTAGTAACCATACCATAGGTTTTCTTGATATCTCAGATGATATGAGAGATTTGAAAATCTGAAAAATTTTAAAACCTAAAATTATCATTGGATTCAGTCTGGTCACCTTGAGAAACTCAGTTAGTCTCTTATGACCTATAAAATGAAAAATTTGGGTGATGGTTGCAAAGGTCATTTTTAAAAATTATCAGCTATGATTGTATGAAAGAATCACTATGAAATAATACCTGCACTATGTAAAAATGACCTGCAAATTATAATTATACAGGACATCGAAAGTGTGAGTATGTGTGTGATTCTAAAAGTATTTGACACTCTGGTTTTCTCAGGCAGATCATAGTTACTGGTCTCTGGGCAATTATTAGTGACT
This sequence comes from Sorex araneus, assembly GCF_027595985.1. NCBI lineage: Eukaryota > Metazoa > Chordata > Mammalia > Eulipotyphla > Soricidae > Sorex > Sorex araneus. The sequence goes on from NC_073306.1 coordinate 165,712,465, forward strand.
ACTTCCATTTTTTTTAATCTTTTGCTTTAGAAATTCCAATCCTTGATAACAAAAATGACCACTTCTTCAGTTTGTAAATATTTGATGGAATTCATCCCAACAACCAGAAAGCCCCAGAATATTAATCTGTAAATTGGTTGAAGGATATGTGTATTCTATGATGCACAGAGAAGAGCTAAGTTTTTTTTTTTTCTTGAAAGTCTCATCTCCAGAAGGCAATGCTTCCAGGAACGGTAGCACACTGTCAGCTCATTTGTGTCTCTAGTGCCACCACCTCGTTCCCAGAAGAGCATCTGTGCAGTTTGGGAGAGAGTGCTATACTTCTGGGAATGGTGCCCAGAACATGCAAGCTTCCGTGTCATTTTAGAAAGTCAGGGAGAGGACAATAAAATCTTCATTTGCCATAATCTTTTATGTGCAGTCATCAGTCCGATGGCTACCAGCTGCAATATTTCTATCTACCGATTTATAATTTCATGAAAAAAGACTTCTCCTACTAGAGACCATGAGGTTTTTGTATTTTCTCCTCCTCTATTTCCAATCATTCCTCTCCTCCTTTCACTCTAAAAATAATAAGACAAGCACCAACAAAGATACCACTGACACACATAGGTGATAAGTAAAAAAGTCATTTGAATATTCCCTCATGCATAGAAGTACCTAAAAGAATTATGAGGTGTTTGTAGGTGAACTTTATGTTTTATTAAAACAAACCTTACAGATATACACAATCATTATTTTAATATTTAGGTATCCATTTGGGTATGCGTTAGACAGATGCAATCAAAATACCAAGCCTAAGATTGGACAGATGTTCTGATGCTTTAAAACAGCAAAACTAAGGAGTACAAATATAGTAACTCATGGTGATTCATTTAAAAAAAGTATAGTAATAAGTGTAAGAAAGTAACTGCGTTACTATGGTTATGGTTACTATGGTTCAACAAGGTCACAAAATATTAAATGTTTAAAAAATATGCGTCATTGTGTTTAATAAGTATGGAGATTAGGATGGCGTAGGTTCTTGGAGACTTTGTGATTCAGACCCAGAACTGACATATACTATCTTATTATTAAATCAGGGAATTTGAGCTTCATTTCAAAAGTTAAACAAAACTGATTTGTCAGGTCAGCAAGTAAATTTATAATTTATAAATAATTTTACTTTATCAATAAATTTAATACATAAATATGGTGAATTTTTACTGAATCTGCATGAAAACATGCACTAACTAAAGGTTATTTTGATGATATAAGGAGTCTGTGGCACTGTAGCACTGTTGTCCCGTTGTTCATTGATTTTCTTGATAATGTCTCCATTGTGAGACTTGTTACTGTTTTGGGTGTATCGAATATGCCATGGGTAGCATGCCAGGGTCTGCATGTAAGGAATCAAAAATTAATATTTTAATAATCATGATGATCAAAACAGCATTAGGCACACAGTGCAGATAGCAAATTAAAGCTTTCAGTTATTTAATTTGTATTTCAACTATTTAATTTGTGATGAGACATGTGTAAATCTTCAGGAAAATACACTAATCAATGACTTTAATTTTTATGAGTTTTTTAGAATAACATCATCAATGAAGATATTGAAAATAGAAAATATCTAAAATGACAAATTTCATGGAACTCTAGACAAGAACAAATTAACTCCTCTCTGTTTGGAGACTCACACAAGTTCTCATCCATCATTCTCAGACTAAAATTGCCACTGGGAAACTTTCAGAGTAAAACAAAGTGGAAAGCTGTCTAAGCATTTTAGAAACTTACTAACACTTTAATTGAACAAAAATAATAAAACCCCATAATACTCACGTGTCATGTTTTATTTGCTTGAAATGCTTATAGTTGCTCGAGTAATTTTTACAAAACTTACAGTATCTGCTATTAAAATGATTTAATAGTAAACTGGGACAAATATGAAAAGAAACTAGTAAAATTCTCCCAGTGAATTAATCCTGTGCAATATCACAGACATAACTGGAAAATTAAGTCAGCAAATATCATAATTATCTTTATCATATTCACTATAAATAGATTTATCCTCTGATACAGTGATTTTAATTAATATTTGCTTTGTAACATGTGAGGGAAATACATTGCCCAATAGCAAATTGTTTCTGTTAGTTTCTGTCAACAATTCTAGCAACAGTTGAATTTTAAATGTACCAAGAAGTTCAGGACATAATATAGAAGTGATTTATTGGGAAAAGCACAAAGAACATTAAAGTCACAGTTGGTACAAATTCAGAACTTGTTGCACATTATCAAACCGTGGGACAGAAAGTGATGCCCCATAATCTACACTCACTGTTTCCACACCCTATTTAGCGTGGACATTTAAAATACTTAAGAGCCAAACATGAATCTGTAAAAAATATATCGGTAAAGTTAGTTTTCAAAAACATCTGAAATATAGTACAATACAATGGTAGTAATATACAATAGATGGTTACATATTTAAAAATAATATGATTCTGGAGCTGAAGAAATAGGAGCCTGACTAGAGCACTTGCCTTGCTCACAGCCAACTGTGATTCAATCCCAGGTATTTGTGAGCCCCACCAGGAGTAATCTCTGAGCACTTCCAGGTCTGGACTGTAAACAAAAGACAATAAATAAGCAAATAAAAAATAAAATGATTTTTTAAGAAGTTAGAAACCATAAACTCTTAAAACATATTCTAATTTTGTCTAGAATTGGGAATTTTATTTTATTTTTGGGTCATACCCGGTGATGCACAGGATTTACTCCTAGCTCTGCACTCAGATTCTCTCATGGCAGTGCTCGAGGGGGACCATGTGTGATGCTGGGAATCGAACCCAGGTAGGCTGCATGCTAGGCAAACTCCCTACCCGCTGTGTTATTGCTCCAGCCCCTAGAATTGGGAAATTTTAAGAAATAAATACACTGAAATTTCTTTGATATTGGAAAGCTTTATTTTTCCTATATGATGCAAAAGAATGAATCTAGATTTTCTTCACTGTCACTGTTTCTGTCATCCTGTTGTTCATTGATTTGCACCAGTAACATCTCCATTTGAGACTTGTTGTTATTGGTTTTGGCATATTGAATAAGCCATGGGTTGCTTGCCTTGCAGGCGAGATACTCTTGGTAGCTTGCCTGGCTATCCAACAGGGGCGGAGGAATCTAACCCCGGTTGGCCATGTGCAAGGCAAATGCCCTACCACTGTGCTATCACTCCAGCCCCAGGGTTAAATATTCTTACCTAATTTATATGCATCAACAAGAAATCCTGTACACAATAGGATATCTTTATATGCTAATCTAATGCACTGCATTATAGATTCTACAAAATTTATTGATTCACCATGAGATACAGTTACAAGCATTCACGTTTGAGCTACAATCACACAATGATCAAACACCCATCCCTCCACCAGTGCATATTCCCCACCACCAATATCTCCAGTATATCCCCACATTTCCCACCCTCCCACTGCCTCCATAGCAGACAATATTCCTCATAATCTCTCTCTACTTTGGGGCATTATGGTTTGCAATGCAGATACTGAGAGGTTATAATGTTTGGTCCATTATCTACTTTCAACACACAACTTTCATCCCAGCTGATTCCTCCAGCCATCATTTTCTTAGTGTTTCCTTCTCTATTCCTGCTCCCTTCCCCTGACTGCTCATGAGGCAGGTTTACAACTATGGAGTAATCTTCCTGACTCTTATATCTACTGTCCATGGGTTTCTGTCTCATGTTATGTTATTTTATATTCCACAAATGAGTGCAGTCCTTCTATGTCTGCCCCTCTCTTTCTGACTCATTTCACTTAATATGATAATCTCCATGACCATCCACTTATATGCAAATTTCATGACTTCATCTTTCCCAGCAGAGAGTCTCTTGCCTGCACGCCTACCTGTCTTCCCTGTGGCCCTTGGGAAGGGATGGGCTCCAGCTTCCCTCCCCACCCCGAGCAGAGCTCCCGGCGGCTGAAGACCACTAGAACCTAGCCACAGCCATGCTCAAGGCCTCTCTCCACACATTCGAACAAGCCTGAAGGTACTGGCAGAGGAACCTAGGTGTGTGTAATCCCATCAACAGCCAACATCCAGAGACTTAAAAGCAAGCTCCTAGAAGATATCTTATAACCTACTTCTCCCTCTGGAAGAAAGTAGCAAGCTACTGAGAGTTTCCTGCCCACATGGGAGAGCCTTGCAAGCTTCCCATGGTGTATCCATATGCCAAAGCCAGTAACAAGCTGGATTTCATTCCCCTGACCCTGAAAGAGGCTCCAATGTGGCATCGTTTGAAGGCCAACTAGAGAGAGGCTTCTAAAATCTCAGGGCTAGGATGAATGGAGAGGTTACTGAGACCACTCCAGAAATTCAACGATCAAAGAAATGTTGTGATTCGTGATCTTTCCTAACAGCTGCATAGTGTTCATGGTATGCATGGTATTCCATGGTGTAGATCTACCAAAGTTTCTTTAACCAATCATCTGGTCTCAGGCACTTGGGTTCTTTCCAGATGTTGAACAGTGTTGAAATGATCATATCGGTACAGATGTCACTTTTACTGTGCTTTTTTGCATCCTTGGGATATTATTCCAGAAGTGATATTGCGTGCTCACGCAGGAGCTCAATTTCTAGTTTTTGAAGAAATGCCCATATTGTTTTTCAAAAAGGCTGGAGTAGTCGGCATTCCCACAAACAGAGTGTCCCTTTTTCCCTACATCCTTGCCACAGCTGGTTGCTTTTGTTCTTTTGAATATGTGCCAGTCTCTGTGGTGTGAGATGATATCTCATTGTTGTTTTGATTTGCATCTCCCTGATGACTAGTGATGTGGAGCATTTTTTTCATGTGATCCTTGGCTGTTTGTATTTCTTTTTTGCAGAAGCTTCTGTTCATTTTTCTCCCCATTTTTTGATGGGGTTGGAGGGTTTTTTTTATATAATCCTACTAGTGTCTTGTATATCCAGAATATTAATCCCTTATCAGATGGGTATTGGGTAAATATTCTTTCCCATTCTGTGGGCTCTCTCTGTATTTTGATCACTGTTTCTTTTTTTTTTAATTTATTTATTTTTAATTAGAGAATCACCGTGAGGGTACAGTTACAGATTTATACACTTTTGTGCTTATACTTCCCTCATACAAAGTTTGGGAACCCATCCCTTCACCAGTGCCCATTCTCCACCACCCGTAAACCCAGTGTCCCTCCCACCCTCCCCAATCCCATCTCCCCCCCACCCCACCCTGCCACTGTGGCAAGGCATTCCCTTCTGTTTTCTCTCTCTAATTAGCTGTTGTGGTTTGCAATAAAGGTGTTGAGTGGCCGCTGTGCTCAGTCTCTAGCCCTCATTCAGCCAGCAACTCCCTTCCCCCACATGGCCTTCGACTACAATGTAGTTGGTGATCGCTTCTCTGAGTTGACCTGTCCCCGGAACGTGAGGCCAGCCTCGAAGCCATGGAGTCAACCTCCTGGTACTTATTTCTACAGTTCTTGGGTGTTAGTCTCCCACTCTGTTATTCTATATACCATAGATGAGTGCAATCTTTCTATGTCTGTCTCTCTCTTTCTGACTCATTTCACTCAGCATGAAACTTTTCATGCCCATCCACTTGACTACAAAATTCTTGACCTCCTTTTTTCTAACAGCTGCATAGTATTCCATTGTATAGATGTACCAAAGTTTCCTCAACCAGTCATCCGTTCTGGGGCATTCGGGTTTTTTCCAGATTCTGGCTATTGTAAACAGTGCTGCGATGAACATACATGTGCAGATGTTGTTTCGATTGTACTTTTTTGCCTCTCTGGGATATATTCCCAGCAGTGGTATTGCTGGGTCAAATGGGAATTCAATATCTAATTTTTTGAGAGTCGTCCAAATTGTTTTCCAGAAGGGCTGAACCAGTCGGCATTCCCACCAGCAGTGAAGAAGGGTCCCTTTCTCCCCACATCCTCTCCAACAGCGGTTGCTTTTGTTCTTTTGGATGTGTGCTAGTCTCTGTGGTGTGAGGTGGTATCTCAAAGTTGTTTTGATCTGCATCTCTCTGATGATTAGTGATGCAGAGCACTTTTTCATGTGCCTTTTGGCCATTCGTATTTCTTCCTTGGTAAAGTTTCTGTTCATTTCTTCGTCCCATTTTTTGATGGGGTTGGATGTTTTCTTCTTGTAGAGTTCAACCAGTGCTTTATATACCATTGATATCAACCCCTTATCTGATGGGTATTGTGTAAATATCCTTTCCCATTCTGTGGATAGTCTTTGTATTCTGGTCACTGTATCTCTTGCGGTGCAGAAGCTTTTTAGTTTAATGTAGTCCCATTTGTTGATCTCTGTTTTTACTAGATTGCTTAGTTCCGTGTCACCTTTGAAGATACCTTTATCTTCAATATCGTGGAGGGTTTCGCCGACCTTGTCTTCAATGTACCTTATGGTTTGTGGTCTAATGTTGAGGTCTTTAATCCATTTTGATCTGACTTTTGTGCATGGTGTCAGGTCAAGGTCTAAACCCATTTTTTTGCATGTGGTTGTCCAGTTGTGCCAGCACCATTTGTTAAAGAGGCTTTCCTTGCTCCACTTCACATCTCTTGCTCCCTTATCAAAGATTAGATGGTCATACATTTGGGGTTGTGTGTAGGGATATTCCATCCTGTTCCATTGGTCTACGGCTCTGCCTTTGTTCCAGTACCATGCTGTTTTAATTGTTACTGCTTTGTAGTAAAGTTTGAGCTTGGGGATGGTGATGCCTCCCATCATCTTTTTCCCAAGAATTGTTTTAGCTATCCTTGGACGTTTGTTATTCCATATGAATTTTAGGATTGCTTGATCCATTTCTTTGAAGAATGTCATGGGTATACTTAAAGGGATCGCATTGAATCTGTATAATGCTTTAGGGAGTATTGCCATTTTGACAACATTGATTCTCCCTATCCACGAGCAGGGTATATGTTTCCATTTCCTCATGTCCTCTTTGATTTCATGGAGTAGCGTTATGTAGTTTTCTTTGTAAAGGTCTTTTACTTCCTTGGTTAAGCTAATTCCGAGGTACCTGATTTTCTGGGGCACGATTGTGATCACTGTTTCTTTTGAAGTGCGGAAGCTTCTTAGTTTGATGTAGTCCCATTTGTTTATGTTTGTTTCCGCTTGCATGGTCAGTGGTGTTTCATCCTAAAGATGCTTTTAGCTTCAATGTCATGGAGAGTTTTGCCTACATTTTCCTCTATGTACGTTATGGATTCATGTTTGATATTGAGGTCTTCAGTCCACTTTACTCTGACTTTTGTGCCTGGTACTAAACAGATGTCAGAGTTCATTTTTTTGCAGGTAGATATCCCAGTTTTCCCAGCACCACTTGTTGAAGAGGCTTTCTTTGTTCCACTGCACATTTCTTGCTCCCTTGTCAAAGATTAAGTGGTCATGTATTTTACATTTGATCATCGCTTTTACATGAGAAAATAAAACTTCTGTATTCTATTTGCAGACATTAGCAGATTTTTTTCTGATAGAGAAAGAGAATTTGTAGCACATCCTGGAAGAAAAGTTTGTTATTAAATAAATTTACCTTATTTTTATTAAAAATAATTATTTAGGTTCAGAGGTTATACAGAATAAAATATAAATTGCATAATATAAAAAACAATTTGACCTGTTAGATAAGAGTAAATAAACATTTCTTCTTGTATGTGGAGACAATACCTTATGTCTCATAAGTGATGCACAGGGTTACTCCTGGCTCTGTTCTCAGGAATCACTCCTGGCAATTCTTGGGGACCGTATAGGATACTGGGGATTGAAACTTGGTTGGCCATATGCAAGGCATATACTTTACCTGCTGTACTATCTCTCCAGTTCAAAACATTTCCTTCCTATTATACAGACATATTTTTAATAGGTAGTTATATGATTTATCTAAGAAATGACTCTGGTTGAGCTTTAATAATGTCTTTGAATAATGGTATTTATTAGTATAATGGTCATCAAAGCATATTTAATGCATTTTCTTGCCAAAGTAATAATTCAATAAGAAAAGAACTACTAAATAGAGCAAAACCAGAGGTTTTAAACATGTTGACTGAATTTGAGGAAATTCTTTCAAAATACAAAAATTCTTGCAATATAAAATTAAAATATTCCTTAAGTTTAATCAGGCTATGTAGTTTCTATAAAGTAGAAAAATATTCTGGATAATCAAATTTATACAAGAGCAGTCAAATGTTTATTATTTTACAGACAGAATCTTCTGTGAGAAATATCATTTTTCTGTATCAGTAGGCAAAGCATTTATGTCTTTTATTCTCATTTGATATTTGGATTGAGTTGCAAAGAAATTATCAATATTCTAGTGTAAAAATCAACTGGTATCAATTATAAACATATGAAACATTTTACTGCAAAACAAATTTTATCTTATATTTGGTATTACTAAAATTTCTTCTTTCTATTCTACGTGTAAAGAAAAATATTCTAGAACATAATTTAATTATAAAAGTTATATAAGAAAAAATTGATAAAGTTAACATCAAACAGGGGGCTGGAGCGATAGCACAGTGGGTAGGGCGTTTGCCTTGCACGCGGTCGACCCGGGTTCGATTCCCAGCATCCCATATGGTCCCCTGAGCACCGCCAGGAGTGATTCCTGAGTGCAGAGCCAGGAGTAACCCTTGTGCATTGCCAGGTGTGACCCAAAAAGCAAAAAAAAAAGTTAACATCAAACAGAGCATCTGCTTCTTAAATGGAAATTTGATCCCACAATACTCAATACTTTTTCATTTCAATATATGTACCATTTTGATAACTATATGCCTGAGAAAAAAATGACTTAAGTTTCTAAGTTCGTTAGACATTTAGATTTTTCTTTAGTTTTTTAAAGTTTATGATTTCAAGGAGTTGAGAGTAAGATGTGTAACTATTTAATTTTTGGTCACCCCAAGTTTAATGAGTTGACCTATATAAACAACTTACATGATATATTTGGATCAAATGCTTGGACAAGTCATGACAATAAAAGTGACACTGATGGGTATGACCAATTTGGACACTGTAAGACATGATACTGGCACTTCAGGTAAAGGATTACTGCTAAATAAGTTATCCACTTGCCTGAGAAAAGAACCCGCCTATCGAAGTTCTTAGTAGCTAAAAACACAGACTAAGGAGTGGTCCATCAGTATTAGAAAGCACAGAAATATCTACAGATATTAGTCTATTTCTATTAGTGACAGTATGCAGCATTATCTGATTCTTAGTTTTAGGTAACAGCAACGTGGTCATTCAGAGTTTTTTCACTTCTTTTCCCATGTACTAACTCTTAGGCAGTTTCTCTTAACTCAAGAATTTCTTCCAAGAATAGGTCATTGGTTCTGTAAACTTTACTGGAGTTCTATGACTTTAAGAGGTCCTAAGTTTAGAAGAGAGAGTTTGATAATTGCTTTGTATGTGGCAGACCCTTATTGGATCCCTGGTATAGAATATGGTCCCAGGAGCTCACCAGAAGTAATCTCTGAGCACAGGACAGGGTCAAGTCATCAGCTCTGACAGGCATTACTTAGTGTTGTACCAAACAAATAAAAAATGAGAACAAAAATAAGATGATTTTTTCTTTCTTCCTTAGAAAATTCATACAATGTATTAAGAACTGTTCTGTATTAGTTTTTTTTATTGGTATTATTGGAGTGATAGCACAGCAGGTAGGGCATTTTCCTTTTACATGGATGACCCGGGTTCGATTTCTCCGTTCCTCTCAGAGAGCCCGGCAATCTACCAAGAGTATCCCAACCACACAACAGAGCCTGGCAAGCTACCAGTATTCAGTATGCAAAAAACAGTAACAAGTCTCACAATGGAGACATTACTGGTGCCCACTCAAGCAAATCAATGAACAATGGGATGACAGTGCTACAGTGTAATTATTATCTGAAAAAATTAAGTTTGCTCACATTCATCACATTCATTCAAAAAGTAAAGAATCTAAAAATCTGAAATAGCATCAGAGCCAAAAAAGGATTTCATGAATAATTTGATACAATTTGTTCACTTTGGGGTAGGAAAACTGCAATTTAAACCCACAAGTAATTCTTTTAATACTACAGCAATTGATTATAATGATAGTTAGCTATAAAACTCAAATTTTCTAATTCCCAAATCATTGTTTACCCACTCCCAAATGGATTTTTTAATATTCCTTACTTTAATTTTATTTGTTTCAGTAAATTGTTCATATATTTTTTAAAGTAACTAGTTAAGGATAATAGTATTGTTGAAGTACTATCACCACTAAAGGTTTTAAACATCAACTGAGGCATTTAAGTGATTGGTGATTGATTGAAAAGATGCAGATTTGTTTGTGTATTCTTGAAACTAATTTTAAATATTCAGGATTTTGCTATGTTCTAGAATTAATGATAAGGACTTGGTATATGGACGCCTAATTGGTAGCTATAAATAGTAAGTACTGGCAATGACACAGAAGTAAAGATGAAGGGACATGCCATGATATCAGCTCTGAACCTTTATACAATATGCCTACTGTACCATACTTTATAAAGTCAATGCTGTTAACAGAAACAGTGAATAAAATCATAAAAACATAATTTGAAGAAAACTGCAGAATTGGTCATTTTAGAAATAAATGCATACAAGTATCCTAGCCTTTCCCTAGATACAAAAGGATAAATGAAAACAGTAAGAGTCAGAAATTTATATTGTGGCTTGTCCTGATCTCATTTATTTTTCTTGTTTATTTTTTTGTTTTGTTTCTTGGAAAACCCCTTCCAGGACTCCAGGAACAGTGCAGAGATAAAGGACAGAACCGGGGACTGTCTGCTCCCCACCTCCATCTTACATTTAAAAGCAATAGCCTAGAGCTATGCCATATGTAGTTCAACATATATTTGTTTAATTAATATTACATTTAGGGCTGGAGTGATAGCACAGAGGGTACGACATTTGCCTTGCACACAGCTGACCCGGGTTCAATTCCTCCGCCCCTCTCGGAGAGTCCAGCAAGCTACCAAGAGTATCCTGCCTGCACAGCAGAATCTGGCAAGCTACCTGTGGCATATACAATATGCCAAAAACAGTAACAACAAGTCTCACAATGGAGATGTTACTGGTGCCTGCTCAAGCAAATCCAGTAGTGAAAGTGAATTTACGGGATGACAGTGACAGTGACTATTACATTTATTATCTGTCTTTTTATAAATGTCTCAACACATGGCATTTCTTTTGTCTGGAAACAGCACTGATCTGTTTACTTCTCACTTTTTCATATAATGTCTCTCATTAGATTAAGTACACTGAAGGTTTAGTTTGCCTTTCACATCTCCATTATAATTTAATTTGGTTTGAATAAACATGAATTTACTTCAATAAAAAGTACTTGGGTTCCTGTTCTCTTCTGTTGGCAATTCTCAGCCTAGTGGTTCAGACCTGGCATGCTCTGGTCCACTGTTTCTGGAGAGCCAGGGCTATCAGCAGCATTATGGAACACCAGGGCTAAACTCAGCATTCCTAGGGGTGGTAGTGAAAGTGAATTTAGGGGATTGAACCTGAACGCTCCAGTCTTTTGAACTATCTTCCTCATCTCAACAACTGTGTAGTTGGTGTATGTGAAAGAGAGAGAGAGAGAAAGAGAGAGAGAGAGAGAGAGAGAGAGAGAGAGAGAGAGTGTGTGTGTGTGTATACCTGTGTTTTGTGTCACACCTGGCCCTGTGCTCAAGTGCTCAAGAGTTCACTCCTGGAATTCCTCAGAAGACTATATGTGGTGCCAGGGACTGAATCTGGGTAGATCTCATACAAAGCAAGCACTCTACCTGCTGAACTTTCTCAAGTACCAACAGATTTTTTAAATTTATTTTTTAACACAAATAACTATCACATCTGGAGCTAATGAATACACTAGTGAAGAGTTGATAACAAATATCTATTTGGATGTTTTTGATTTTTTTAGTTGCATTCAGCCATTTTGGACAAATTATTTTGGAGAAAATAAACATTATTATTGTGAAGTATGTCCTTCTAAATTCAGGATCTTGTACCTGTGGCTATATTTATAAAAGTAAATTCCATCCTGATTAAACTCTTTATCAATAAAAATTCTCCAGGAAACAAAGAAACTTTGATACATGTGAAAATTGTTTCACGAGTTATTTTAAGGAATTTGTTCATAGACTGTGGGGCAGGCAATTTTGCCAGTTGAAGACAAGCATAAACATACTGCTATGGACTTGAGTCCCAAATTAGTCGGAGGGGACAGAGATAGTACCCGGAGTAGGCCATTTGCCTTGCACACGCCTGACCCCAGGTTCAGTCCCAGGCAACCTATATGGTCCCCTCAGCACTGCCAGGAATGATTCTTGAGCTCAAAGCGTGGAGTAACCACTGAACACAACAGGTTTGTCCCCATAAACAAACAAACAGAATCTCCAGAAACCTGGAGAATCAGACAGTATTTATGTTAACTTTGAAGGAGGCAAAGTTCCATTTTCTCTGAGAAACTTCAAAGTTGCTCTCCAGACATCCAGATGATTAGGTAAAGCCCGTGCACTTCATTGCATATCACCTGCTTAACGTGAAGCCAACTGATTATGAATGTTAACCATATTTCTGAAATAATTTCAGCTAGAGAAACAGTAGAGCGGATAAAATTCTAGTCTTGCACAGTTCAACCCGGAGTTGATTTCTGGGACCCACCAGGAGCAATCCCTGAGCATGGATCCAGGTGAAAGGCCTGAACATAACTTGGTGTAGCCCAAATCCCATTGCTTTGACAAAAATGAAATGTTTTGACAAATTGAGATTATGTTTTACCAATAATTGTGCACTACAGCCTAGTCAAATTGATACATAAATTGTAACCACTACAAGTTCCACAGATACTGAGTACTTGTATCTGAAAGTACAAACACAACATTCCAGAATCTCTATGCATGTGTAAAACATTTCTAATTATAGGTAGCTGAAGATATCTTGAGTGTCATAAAAAAAATCTGTCCACAGCCACCAGTATGTTGACTTACCCACTAGTCCTGCCCTAACGATTCACAATTTAACCTCCAAGGAGATGCATGTCAAACAGCTAAAAGTCATAGAGATTTGTGTTCTCCACAGCTGCAAATTCTGAGGCATCCTTGGGAGTCAGTTGGGCTGAGTATCTGCTCTGCAGGAGCCCCAGCAGCTTTGTCTGTTCCCCACTGCTGTAGCCACACCCAGGGCTAAATTCTACCACTTCCCTAATATTCTCCACAAAGGTAGCAAACTGCGTATAATCTCAGGTACTCTGGTGCTTAGGCTGAGAACTCTGGTGTTTTCTCAGAGTTTGAGTAAGAATCCTGCCCCTCCCATCCTCCCTGAGATTCAGAAGTCTAGCAACCACTCCAACCTCCCATATCTTCTGTCATGTCAACTCATTGGCCTAGACCATAGATCTTAAAGTCTCTGGTCCACAAGCTCACATGACTCCTCCTAATTCCTCAATACTGAAATTCCAATAGAAGCACACCGAATTAGATGGGGAAGTCACATAGAAATCAACCAAGTCCAGCAAACAAGAACAATAGCATAGAAGGCTCAACTAGCAATAGCTTAGTAAATTCTTAGTCAAAGACTTAACAACATTGTGGTCAGATATAATGTAGCGCTATAGCACTGTCCCACTGTCATCCCGTTGCTCATCAATTTGATTGAGGGGGCACCAATAATGTCTCCATTGTAAGACTTGTTGTTACTGTTTTTGGCATGTCAAATATGCCATGGGTAGCTTGCCAGGTTCTTCCAGGAGGGCGAGATACTCTGGGTAGCTTGCTGGGCTCTCCAAGAGGGGCAGAGGAATCGAACTCAGGTCAGCTGCATGCAAGGCAAATGCCTACCCACTGTGAGATCGCTCCAGTCCCAGATAAAATGATTTTCACAAAAAAAATTTAATCTTTATACTACTTGATTTTAATATGGCACATTGTTATGGAATCAATCTTAAACCTAAAATTTTATCAACAGTGGTGTGGCTTGCCCACATTAAAGTAAATTTAAAAAATTTTAAGTGAAGATATTTGGACTTAAAAATTCTGTCCACTAGTACTGTTATATGTTTGTGAATATGGCTCATGCTAAATAATCAGAAACGTGGTAAATCTTGACTTTTTGTCTCTATCAAAAAACAAAGCAACACAAACCTTCAAGTCTAACTGTTTGCTTAAGAGTATACGGTGTGATGGTCTATTACTGGATGCTTTTTCATGTTAAAAGAAATGATTTGAATACTAAAATTAACATTTATATGAGGAAACTATGAAAAATTTGTATTTATGTGGGAGAGACATCCTGGTGAGTCTCACCTTAACTGGCAACATGAGGAAGAATGCTGTACAGCTCAGCCTTGCATCATGGGAGATTATCACTGCAATAGCGCTGGGGGCCTATAGGGTTACACCTGGCATTGCTGACAGGAAAGAGAGGTCCTGAGGCTTGAGCTGCGATTAGACACATGCCAGACTTACGTGTTAAACCCTCTATGAAATTTCAGGCCACTGAAAACTTTCTGAGGAATATTATACATTTGTAAGCTTTCTCATGGAATTATGCTGTAAAATTAGCATAATCCTGAAACGTTTTTGACCTCTGGAAAAGTAGTTGCCATTGTTGAGTTATGTTCCAGCCACTACAAGTTTGGTGTATTTCTAATTTTGTTTTCAATTTCAAACTCATGACTTCAGGCATGAAGTACAGCACTTAAGTAGCACATTCGGATCAACAAATCCTGGATTTGTCACTTAGAAGGCATTCATGATGATGCATTATCTGTTTTTAAAAACTGCAATATGGTGTGCAAAATAAGAAAAAATAATTATTTAAAGAGTTGAAATATGCCCTGTTAACTGACCATCTTCTGCATATGTACTTTAAACACAAGCCAAAAGTGAAGCCATAGAGTAATCCATCAAGTAGATAAAACTGTTTCATACAGTTCTTTTATTATAACTTATAATGACTGGATGGGAACTGAGGGCTCCATGCTCCAGTGATGGGGTGCTGCTCAGACCAAAGATAAAGTGGAAGGCAGCAATGGAAATACCAGTTCAGCAAAACAACCCAACTAACAGTGTGCATGTTGGTAAAATTGGAATTCAGAATTATATAGGATCAAAAATGGAAGAAATAATTTACAACACGTTATCCTGTGGTTATAATGAATAACACAGTGATTCTCTCTCAGACAGTTATTCTAACCTGAATTTAATGATAATATATAAAGCATCTGTTATATCCACTTATGCCAGTAATTTTTCACTAAGTAAACAAATAATTACAAGGCAAATGCAATTGCAACCTGCAACAGTAGTTTCTCTTCATTGCTACATAGGAATGATGACTCAAAAGTCAATAGCTATTTGACATTCTCAGTATCATCTTCATGCTGACAAATTTGAACTTACTGAATGTCTGTTTTTAGTAAAATGGTGGGAGGAATTATCTCTTTTTAGAGTCATCTGCTTTGCTTATTTTCATTATGGAGTAAAAACAACATATGGGTCCTAGCAAAAACAGTTGATGGGTATGTTTTTATTAAAAAAAGGATTTAACTGAATTAGTTTAACTAACAGGATTTGTTAAAATTTTAGGCAAAAGGAAAAAGCCATTATCAGATTTCATAATCCACTTTTATGTTTTGATTTTCTCAAAGGCGGAGAGGGTCTAAGACATAGTATTCTAAGTTGATATACCTAAGTCTGTGAAACTGCACACACACACACACACACACACACACACACACACACACACGCATACTGGTAAGGAAGACCTGAAAAGCTCTCTACTATCCCTTGGTATATTCACTTGAATGGGAAGTTAGGGCATTTAACTCAAATTTATTTTTTCCCGCTTTTTGGGTCACAACGCAGCATTGCATGGGGGTTACTTCTGGCTCATGCACTCAGGAATTACTTTCAGGTGGTGCTCAGGGAACCATATGGGATACTGGGAATCAAATCTGGGTCAGCCACATGCAAGGCAAATGCCCTATCCGCTGTGCTCCAGCTCCATTTAACTCAGAATTTTGTATCAATGCAAAACATCTTATTACAGTTCAAGCTTCTAATTGTACTTTTATTTTACCTATCCTGGCTATCTTCACCGGTGCTCCTTGGAGGGGATGGGTTGAGTTTCCCTCCCTGCCCCGAGCAGAGCACCCAAAGAGAAGGACCTTCAGAACCTAGCCACAGCCATGCTCAAGGCCTCTCTCCACATGTTTGGATGAGCCTCACACATGAAGGGACCGGCAGAGGAACCCGGTGTGTGGGACCTAGGGCCGAGTTCTCCAAGACTGCTCAGATCGGAACTGGGCCTCTTCCACCCAGATCCCCCATTTTCCAGTAGCTAGGCAGTCACACCCAGAAACTGCCCCTGGTGCAATGGAATCCTATCAATGGCCAAAAACCAGAGACTATAAAAACCAAGCTCCTAGAAGTAACATCTGATAGCTTATTTCTACCTCCTGGAGAACTTGGAAAATTACTGAGAGTTTCCTGCCCACATGAGAGAGCCTGGCAAGCTCCATGTGGCTTTTATTCATATGCCAAAATCAATAACAATGATGGGTCTCATTCTCCTGACCCTGAAAGAGCTTCCAATGCGGCACTGTTGGTGTTGGGAAGGACGAGTAAAGAGAAGCTTTTAAAATCTCAGGGCTAGGACAAATGGAGACGTTACTGAGACCACTCGAGAAATCCGATGATCAATGGGATGATGATGATGATGATGATGATGATGATGATGATGATGATGATGATGATCCTTGGGTGTTGTACTGTATTTAGCTTTTCCTTCATGCCTTTATTTTTTCTTAAAATTCAGATTAGTAAGAGGGCATCCTTTGTCTTATTTATAATGTATTATTTTCCTTATATTTTCTTGAAAAGTAGAATAGAAATTTAGTATGATAATTTACTTTGAATTCCCTTGAAGGTACTTTTCTTTATTATTTATTTTTTGTTTTTATTTTTAATGAATCACCATGAGGTAAAGCTACAGACATACAAACTTTCATGATTGTATTTCAGTCATACAATGATCGAGTATCCATCCCTCCACCTCTGTCCATTCTCAAATTTGCATATAAGTGGATCAATATGGAGAGTATCATCCTTTAGGTACTTTTTAGTTTGTTTGTTTTGTTTTTGGGTCACACCTAGAGGTGCCTAGGGCTTAGTCCTGGCTCTGTGCTCAGTGACCATTCCTAAAGAGCTTGGAAGACAATCTGAGATACCAGGAATTTAACCTGTCAGCCAATTGCAAAGCAAATGCCCTACTCAATGTACTATCACTCTGGCCCCCATTTACTCACAATTTTAACCTTACCTTGATCTGAGCCATGCATGGGTGCACACCATGGCCCATAATTTTTTAATAATTTCAAACTGCCGATTTGAATTGTACATGCTGAGCTTGCTATCAGTGACCACTGCCACCATGAGTTATTATCAAAAGATAACTTAATGTGTACTCTCTGAAGAGTCACAGTCTCTTGAGATTGCAAATATTTTTATATCAAAACCTTTTTGAATATTGCAAATTAATGCAGCAATCTTTTTTAAGACAAAGCATTCTTAAAACCATGGTAATGTCTGATTCATGAAGTGTTGTTCCTTATATATGATTCTTATAGAGGAAGCAGGGTTTTTTTCATTTTTATTGTGTACTTGTTAATCTATTTCTAAAGGTATTATGCTAATTACAACACTACTCTTCACATTCAGAATTCGAATTGCTCATTTTCAAGTTTTTCTTTTTTTTGAATTGTAATCTGTTAATTACTTGTTTAATGGAGTGTGTAATTACCTACTTTAAGTTAGGAAACTGTTTCCATTTTAAAGAGAGAAACCTATTTTAGAAATGAAAGAATGTAAATGCAGTCATTTCTGATAGAGAATATAACTCTTTACCTCCCTTAATTGTTCTAAAGGAGAAAATGAGATAGAAAAACAACTAATTATATTTGCTCCTATGTCTTCATGCACAGTGTATCAAATATAGGTGAAATGTATTACATATTTTTCATTTAGCTACACTTTAATGAATAATTTTATTCTCCATTTGTGACATTTAAATGACTCCTCCAGACTAGAAGAAAAACAAACAAGTTGTTAATGGAATACATTTTGAAATATATATATATATATATATTTTTTTGACAAACTTTTCCAGGCAAGAAAACTGGGTCATAAAGGAGATTAAGTGCAGGAACAAGCTATAAGAGAAGTAGAACAATTTAGGAAATACAAAATGATAAATAGTTTTAATTGAGTTTGTGGGTTTATACGTAGCTTATATAGTTATAAGATGATTTAATTCAAAGTAACAGAAAATATAAGGAATAACTAGGATTCTTTTGGGTTAGAGTATTTTAGAGTATTTTAAAGCTGAGTTTTAAACTGGAGTAAAATTGTCTATTGTTACTCAAACAGGAATATAAAATTTATATTCTAATCATTGCTTCCAAACAAATTGCTAATATAATGCCAACAATTATTTTATATAATTCTAACGAATAAAATAGAATATTTTTTGTGATTTAGCTTTTTTTAAGATTGCTAGAAATTAATGAAAGTTTTTGCAGGAGGAATATATAGGTGTTTATTCATTATCAACAATGAGACTCAGGTCATTTCTTACATGACAGGCCCTGATTCCCTCACACATTCTAATTCCTCTGTAGCTTTCATCACTAATCTCTAATCTGTAGCCTATAAAAATGGGGAAGTCCGATATCCTGGCACGCACCCACATGAAAATAAAAGGGTTGGAGCTCCTTCAAATTTTTATCTCCATTAATTTTTGTCTAATGGATGGATCTCTGGAAGTTTCTCCATGCAGGGCAAGGCTATATTTATTTGAATTGATTTTATATGAGAAAATGATTTATTTTTTCCTGGAAGTGTATTGAAATTATTTAGAGGTTATTATTTACCTCCCTGATATGTTTGAAACTTAGAAAATAGGTAGGGGCAATAATAATAAAATCAAAATCTGGAAAACCAAACAAAATGCTGGAGTGGAAAATATTCACAAAATTTCAGAGAATCACAATGTAATCTTGGATATTTATCTAGCAGCACATACACAAGCAAGGACTTTGTAAAATTTCAGTAATGAAATAGAAAGTCATAAGCTGTCAACTGTGGCTAAGCCCGAGGTTCTTAGGAAGTATGAGATAATACGTCATAGGGGTAGAAGTTCCCTGGGAGAGAAACATCCTGTTTTGTACAGCAACTTCACTTTCAGAAAATGTTAGGGACTTATTAGGGAAATTTTTACTTATCAGTTGAATAATTAAGATAATTTGAGTCTTTAGTAACTATACTTGAAGAAAAGAATGCAACCTTTAAAAAATTTGTTCAGAAAAATAAAGAATAATAAAAGAATCACAGTAAGCAGCAATGGACAATTTTGAAGAAGGGGGAATCAGGGGATGAATGGCAGAGTAGTCATATAATGTTATTGAATGTTATTGAAAATTTCCAGGTGCAGAAAACATAAAATACTAAAGAAAGGAAAGAAAGAAAAAAGGGATAGAGAGGGAAAGAAAGATAGACTTAAAAAAGAAACAGAAAGAAAAAGAGAATTAAAAAGAAGGGGAAAATGAAAAAGAGAAAAAAGAAGGAAGAGAAAGAATGAAAAGGAAGAGAAAATGAGAACAGAGGGAAGAAACAGAAAGAAAGGAGAAAAACGAAAAATGGACAAAGTGAGAAAGATAAAAGAAAGAAAGACAGAGAGAGAAGGAAGGAAGGAAGGAAGGAAGGAAGGAAGGAAGGAAGGAAGGAAGGAAGGAAGGAAGGAAGGAAGGAAGGAAGGAAGGGAGGGAGGGAGGGAGGGAGGGAGGGAGGGAGGGAGGGAGGGAGGGAGGGAGGGAGGAAGGAAGTGAGGGAGGAGGGAGGGAGGGAGGAGGGAGGGAGGGAGGGAGGGGCTTGCTAGACAATGCATTATTTGAACCAGTTTAGAAGATGTGTTCTAAAAGCTTAAGGCAATTGTGTCTTAAAACTTGAAGGAAAGTATGCAAATCCATGGCATCAAGTAGAAAGTATAAATAATAAGATAGACGTTATAAAAAGAAGTAAAATAATTATTGTGAAACTGAAATTTTGAAAACTAAATGAAACATTCAATACAAAGTTCAGAAACAAATTTGACATGTAAGCGGAAAAAATGTGATTTTGATAATGTTTAACTGAGTTGATCTAGTCTGAGTAGAGAGCAATGAAAGAAAGAAAAAGAATCTGAGAATCATCATCAAACATGTAGCAAATCATCAAACTCATATTTGTAATATGTAATATTTGTAATATGAGTCCAGATAAAAGAAGAAATGGAAAGGAATAGGAATTTTTAACTAATACTTAGAACTGCCTAAATTAATTTTTACAAGCATATTGACAGCAAGTAATTTAAGCTCAAAGGGATCCAGATATAAATGTTCAATCATCAAAAAGTATAATCAAAGATCACTGTCACTGTCATCTCGTTGCTCATCGATTTGTTTGAGCACTGTCGTCCCATTGTTAGATTTGCTTGAGCGGGCACCAGTAATGTCTCTCATTGAGAGACTTATTGTTACTGTTTTTGGCATATCCAATACCCACGGGGAACTTGCCAGGCTCTGCTGCGCAGGCTCTATACTCTCGGTAGCTTGCCGGGCTCTCCGAGAGTGCCGGAGGAATTCAACACGGGTTGGCCGCGTGAAAGGCGAAAGCCCAACCGCTGTGCTATCACTCCAGCCCATAATCAAAGATAAAGAAATAATTTTGAAAAGAGCACAAAATAAATGCCCTATTGCATTATTTTATATAAAATTATAAAATTTCAACCAGTCTCTCATCAAGAACTATAAACCTCAGGAGGCTGTTTACCACATTGAATCAAACCCAGATCTCTGCACTTTTTAAATGTCTGCTCTTCTGCTCAACAACCTATTTGACTCTTAATGTGCACTTTAAAAGGGTCCATTTCCCAGTAAGTAAATTATATGCCAATTATAAACCTCAAAAAATCCATGTTCGCTGTCTATTGCATGCAGAACATATTATTCTCTACCCCATCGCTGTAAAATTATATTCTCTTCAATTGGATCCAAAGAAATATTTAAAATATTTTTTCTCACTTCAACCCCTCCTGATAAGATATGTATTTTCCTCTATCTACATTGATTTGCTTTGCTGATTTGCTTCATCAGAATTTATTATTAAAGTGATTCATCTCATGTTTGTGCAGATACAAGCTTTATCAAATACTATAAAGAGATAGTAGACCTTTCTTCAGAGAGTGTTTAATAGGTTTTAATATACTGAATTAAAATATATAAAAGGTGGGAGAAATTATTTTGATTAGTAATCAGAAAGACTCTTTAGGAAGAAAACAATTTTTATTTTAATGAATTTCTTTTGTTGTAGCTAATTATATCTCCTATTTTATGCATTCTTATTTTAGTTGAATATTTACGATGAATACTCTATTTGAGATTTGCAATAACTTTCCAGATTGTGGCTTGATTTATGTAAGATTATGAGTCACTGAACACATGCTGCATTAAATAAATTACATTTTTACCTAGATAATTTGTTCTGATACAATTCTATCATCTCTTCTATTTACATATACATGCACTTTTTACATAAGTAATTTTATGTTATATTTTCATTTTTGTTTTCAGCTATTAATTTTTAGTTTTACCTCCATTACTATATCATCATTATCATCATCATCATCATTACTGTGTATAACATAGAAAATTATATCATTAATTTCCTGAAACTACAGAAATGCATATTCCATTTTTATATTAAGCGGCATTATTTTTGTTTATCTGATGCAAGCTTAAATAATTCTTGTGGATAAAAAATCAAAATTTTAGTCATGTGAATTTATACTTGACAAATATCAATACCAAAATATCACATATGTTGTCTGATATCCTATTTGGTAGATATCAAAGATATTTAATACACTTGCAAAGGTATAATATTACTTAGTTCTATGAATAATTTTTCTTTCATAAGATAATTAAATATATTTTTAGAGCCATTGCCTTTGGGGAAGGGTAAAATGATGAGGTGAGAATAGACTGGCACATGTTTTAACATAAGGCACCTTAAAGAGGAACTGTTCCTTGGTTGAAGAGTCATCAAGATTCAGAACCCTGGAGAAAGAAAATACATCTAACTTCTGTTTGATGAACGAACATCTGATTCCTACTAATCAGTGGAAACACACAATTCAGCTAATCACATAAGATAAGTAATGCAAATTTGGAACATCTCTGTCTATCCTTGTCAAGGATAAGCCAGGGATGTATTTGTTTCCTACTAAAGTCTCGAGACCGGTCTTTCTTCATAGTGAGAAAGCTGAGGATACATCTTAACCACATTTGTTTTCCAAAAGCATGGGTCTTAGAACAAGTACACTTTCAGAATACTATAGGACAGTAGATAAAATGCATCCAAATATTAATAGAATAATTTCACTCATGATTACATATTTTAGACTACTAAAACTATTTTCCATTTGATATGCATCATAATCATCTGTCGCTTGAAATTTTTCACTTGTGATTTTAGCCAAAATACCAAACTTTTGCAGGTACTTATAAGTCTTCCATGGTCGAAATATCTCTATGGTTTATAGTGTTATCTACAAGGAATACATTACCAAGGTATTTTCAAATGTATTATATACATGGATATATTCTGAAGTTGAATATTTCTGTTTGATCAATATCCACAACAGTCTTTTATTCCCAAAGCAGATGTCATTGCGTAAAATTTGAAGAAGATATAGGATTGACTTTATTTATTACAAGGAAATCTTAAAAGCAATGTGCTTCCATGTAAGTTTTATATGGAAAATTCCCAAAGCTTTACTTAGTTTCTGTAAACAAGTAAGTACTCCACGTTTCCAAAGAGAAAAATATTTTGTAAATCTAAACACTTTTCAAGACTTTTTCTTTATATTTTGTGCTAATATGATCATTTTACATTGTGGAATAATTTAATTGTTTTTTATTTTTATGTTTTTTCCCTTTAGATTAATCAACTTTTATATTCAAATATAAGAAGAACCCAAAGGCACTTCAATATCAATCTAACAAATATGGCTACTATATAGCTGTTCTTTAAAATGAAGCCACAATTGCAGTGTGTCTACTTTTAGGTTGTCCTAAAATCAAATAACCTGGAAACTGAAAAGCCTTTCTGATAAAATCATCAATATACCCAGTCCTTGAGAGTAGAGCAGAAGTTTCCCATGTAATGTTACATTTGTTTCACAACATGTTTCCCATATTTCTATAGTTTAAGTCATTTAAGGATGAGTCTTATAAACATATTATGGTATAATACACTTGTTTGGTAAGAAGGAAAGAAGAGAAAAATTCTTAATTTCAAATCATACTTGGAAATTCTAAATTGCCAAAATAGCACAAATTTTAAAATGCAGATTATTTTTCTCAATTAACAACAACAACAACAGCAAAAACTAGGTAAATTATGGAGACCAACATTTACCAAAAAGTACACCATTCATAATGATTTCACTATATGGAGCAGCCACATATTTTTTGAAGTAAATGTTATTGGTTTAAGATGTTTATGGTTATATCATTTCTTTATAATCTGAAACATCTGTGTGCAAATCATCACTATACTGTATTCAGAGTAATCAAAACTGGTTTTGCTGCTTTAAAGAAAGAATAAATCTATGAAAATTAAAAAGACAGCTATGGTAAAAAAACTACTCTTTGGGTGAAATGTTTTCCATTTGTGTGGATAGAGAAACAGTGTCCTGAATTTTAAATGGAGCTACAAAATTTATCTTGAATTTTAATCAGTGACAAGAGATGCAGAGTAGATAAGATTCAGTTACAGATAGAGATAACAGATAGATATCATCTACAGTTATAAAATATAGGCATGTGTAAAGATAATCAGAACATATGTATACTGTCTATAAATATTTACATGATAAACATATAGATACTCATATGAAATTTCACATATGATGGTGTGCTTTGGTATAAATGATGATAGCTCTGTGTGAACAACGGAAGTATTTGACTATTGGGTGAAAAGAAAATACGTGGAATAAATTTGTACTGAAACACCAGTAAATAAAAGCATGGTAATGTATAAAACAAAAAAATTGGCATTACCATGAACCTTTACAAAACTGAATATTTAGGGCATTTTGGGGGGACAGACTGAGGAAGGGGAGGGTAATTGGCCTGTGGGTGACCATATTGGTAGATCTCTGTCAGTGTCCTTCCTTTGAAGATAGTGAGCCCCATAGGTGGCTTTTGTGAGGCAGAGAGGAGAGAGCTGTCCAACTTTCTCCTGATCTGCCTCTGCCACCTGGGGCCCAGCTGTGAAGGCAGGAATGATAAAGTCTCTGATGAGCCTGGCCAGGTTTCTGTCAAGTCACACGTGATGTCTTCTTGGCATGGGAGTTGATCCCGACCACCCAATTTCTAGAAGACATGGGCAAGACACGTGCTCAACCATGTGTGCACAAGCAGTACATGGGCTTGGGCAGCATTATTCAAGGTGGCTTTTATGGGATTTCTCCAACCTGCCCTGCTCTGGGGCTTCCTAGCTAGATAAGAGCCCGTTGCTAGGGTTGTTGCCTAGGGGGGTAGCGTTAGGAGTGGTCCATGGTCCTCTTTCCTGGCCTTTGTTCCTGCTGGAGCTCCTCTTCAGGGTCCAGCTTTCTCTGGGTCTGCTGGTGCCAAGTGAAACCTTATTATGCCTGAGCTCACAAGGTGGGTTCTTTGTAGCCTTAAACTAAGTGGCCATTGCCACTGGGGGACCCCCTCTCTGCCTACCTGCTTGCCTTGCCTATATCATCATGACTTAAGCAAAATTAACCAATAGATGAACTCTATCAATATTGCTGGAGGTCCCATTGACTAGGACACCAGGGAGGTCACAGAGGGGGGGACAGACATATGAGCCCCCCAGTGTCTCTCCAGGGGAGAACCCTCTTGGATTAAGAAGCTGTAGCCCTGAAGAAAACAAGAAACAGAACACTGCCATGAGAATTAAGCAGAGTTCAAGCAAGTTTATAAAGTACCGTTTATTGTTCTAGTGAGACTAGAGGTACAGTGAACTCTCCTCACCCCGATTACACAGTCTTTTTTCCCCCAAACAGCAGAATAGGGAGCATGAATGCCAAGAAACTATCTGATCCATAAACAGGGTTCCAATTAGCTCAACAACATGAGATAGCATCATCACAGAGCTTCTCCCAATTTTATTGGGGGATGTCATTTCAGGTCCCTCTTTTGAAACTGATATGAGGACAAGTTTCTGAGGCCAGCTGTATTCATCCAGTAGCACAGCCATCAGTCACCTCTGAGGAGAATCCAACAGACCAAGCTTCTTCTTTTTTACTAAATTTAGTGCACACCGAGCAAGTACGCCAAACCTCCCAAGCCACATGGCAAGTGATTCCCCCTAGATATTCTGCTCCTGCTCTGCACAGGAAGACGTGTTCTATGACTAAGGTCACAACTGCCTCTTAAGAACCTTCCCCTCCCAGACAGATGGAATAGAGAAGGGAGCACTAAGAAAATGATGGCTGGAGGGACCAGTCGGGATGGGAGATGCATGCCGAAAGTACATAATGGACCAAATATAATGACCTCTCAGTGTCTGTGTTGCAAGCCATAATGCCCAAAAGTAGAGAGAGAGTATGGGGAATATTGTCTGCCATGGAGGAAGGGGGAGGGTGGGAAAGGGGGGGTATACCCGGGATATTGGTGGTGGGGAATGTGCACTGGTGGAGGAATGGGTGTTTGATCATTGTGAGATTGTAACCCAAATATGAAAGCTTGTAACTATCTCACAGTGATTCAATAAAATTTTAAAAAAGAGAGAAAAAAAATGAAAAGAAACTTCCCCTCCCCTTTCCTCCCCCACTTCCCACAAATTTTCTAAACAAACAAAGCACTTTTTGAGGATTGCAGGGTTGTCTAGGGACTTTCAGGCTCTGGTGACCTTGAACTCTTAGTTTCCTCAATTCTGAAGTTCTGGAATCTCTGGGCCATTTGCTATCTTGAAGCCAGGTTTTCCCCTCAGGCTTGACTTGGCACGCAATTGCCTTCAGTCACTCACACATTTAATCACTGCCGCCTATGCTGCTGGGATTTGGTGCAATGGTGCCTCAGGAACTCGAAATCTTATTTTCTGTCTCACTCAGTAAGCCTGTTTGAACTTGGCAGAGACACTGGCACTGGGAATTGCTGACTATGCACTCCTGGTCACAAACCAGGCCTACTTAAACATGGTATACAAGAGCACTAGGGCACTCATGATTTGAACATTTGGCAGCATCCCAGATTCTGTTCAGCTTTGGTGCCACAACCTTGCTAAATACTGGCAGCGTTGTACCACAGGACTTCACCCAGACTGCATGACTAAAGAGTCACCACTGCCAGTTGCTAGCAAACACAAGTATCTCAGTAGCTATGCAAGTCAGCTGGGTGAGACAGCTCCTATTGGCCTCTCATGATGTGACCCTTGTCACTAATCATACCTGCTGGACTTCGATACCACGGCCACTGCCAAGAGCGAATCACTGTGGCTTCCGGGCCACTTTCCAGGACAGCAAGGACCTCAGGGCTCTAGCTGTGATAGATCACAGTGAGTCCAAACTCTGATGGTAATCCAAGTCTACAGAGTTCCAGCGCCATTATCTTCTCCATGCTTTGCTATCATTAAACCCACATCATTGCATGAACTGATTTAAAATCAGAACATCATCCCTTGGTCTTCACCCAGAATCAGGCTCAGCGAACAGAGTATTTAACCAGAGAGGAAAATGAAGAAGAGAGCTGTGAAAGGACCCGAAACTCATCAAAACTGTTTAAATTCCCAGTTGAAGATTTCAAAGCCACAATTCTAACTACTTTTTTTGGAATAAGGAAAGTGGTGGAGAAAACTTTAATACATAGAAAAGATTGAGAAAAACAACATATGACAGTTGAACTAAAAACTTAATCAAAAACCGAACTAGCAAAATGAAAGAAGTTAAAGAATCAGAGAGCTCAGGTTAAGGCAAGAAGCCATTAAAAAGAACATAAACTCCGAAATCATGCAGTTTGCTGTACTTTGGATGGATCTGAGAGTACTGTGCTGAGTGAAGGAGAGGGACTAGGATCAGAAGGAGAGGGACAGACAAATAGTGCTCACTCTCATAATTAGGATATATCAAATTTCCAAAGGGAAAAAAATTGAGAACTGGCCTTCGGTAGGAAGTTTTCCATGTGGGCGATTCGGGGATGGGCTAGAATGGAAAGAAGGTCACAGATTGGTGGAGGAAAGTGGATATTTTATTGGAGGGTGTGCTGCTAGAATTCTATCTTTATGTGTGGAATTCTATCTTTGTGCATGGAATTCTATCTTTAATAGTGTTGCAAACCATGGTTCCTAAAATGAAATGAAGAAGATAACAGGAAAAATAAGAACAAATTAGATGAGAAAATACAAGAGCCTTCTGGGACAGCTTAGAGCGGAACAGTGTAGTTATCACGAGGCCACAGAGGAGGAAAGAGAGAAAATGAAATAATTCTTTTTTCTTAAAGAATTAATAACTTAGAACTTTCTTAATTTGAAGATGGAAATAATATTCATATCCAGAAAGCTTAAAGATTTCTAAACAAACCGAGCAAACAGAAAAACACTGCTTGATAATTGATCTCTTCTTGATAATTGATCTAAAAAAGAATTGGATTATAAATATATGTTTATATTTATGAAATCTATATTATTTTTATAAATTATATGTACACAGGTGATTGACTATAAATGTGTTTATATAAACATATATGCAAACAATGGAATGGTAATACACTGAATGAAGTGTTGCATTTTTCTGAAAAATTGATTAAATAGAAAGGTATGGGTTAAAGCAAAATGAGTTAGAATAAAAAAGAATAGAACTCATATGAGAAGAAGATACTACTCATGTATTGTGGAATAAATTAACAAAACGAAAAATGTTTACTGAAAACAAACCCTTAAACTTCTAGGCTAAAACAATTTCTTAAATGGACCTTTGTTAATGAGTGGATTTGGAAGATCTTATGGACAGAGGTGGAGTGATATTGGCACTTTGTTAGAACTTTTTTCTCTACAACAATATATGAACACACTTTTAATATTTTTATTGGTCATTGAATCATTGACTCCTCATGTTCAATGAGGGATGTCACAAAATCTGCAAGGCTTTTAATATAGCCACATTTGTAATCTAGCAACATTTTCATGGTGCATATGTCTATTTTAATAAAATAGTAAAAAAAATAGATTGTTTCAGAGATTGCAAACCTTGAAGCTGCAAAGCATCAAAAAGCTTAGAGTGGGCATCAATTTACATAATTTTTCAAAGCATAAAGAAAAACATAAATGATTTTCTAAAGGGCAGTTAAAGCATTCCTTTGTTTCTAAGCTACATGTTTATATGAGATTGATTTTTCTTCAAATCCTTCAATCAAAATAACACATTATAAAGGCCATGAAGCTAGTATAAGGATAAGGGCATATGCCTTGCCTATGAATTTTCTGCCTTACAAATTGCATGCAAGCTTTCTCACTGATTTAAGTAACAACTGTAAATTATTTTAAACATAGTGTCTTAATGCAGATTATTTCCCAAAAAGTAGTTATCAGGCTTTTGCATCCTGTGTTGAATATTCAGTATTAACTATTCCAGAGCTCACTTCTAAAGATAGAAAAAACCCTTTTTTTCCTGTTATTTGCTGCAAACACACACAACAAACAGAAACACTCAAAAAACAAATATAAACACACAAACATAATGATCTGTCTGTCAGGTAAAGGGCTGTAGTTTGGTGGAAGAAAACATGTTTTGTATGTTCAATCCTCAGTACTAACACGCACAGACACACAACACGTACACACACTCACAATAGCACAAACACACATGTGATGAGTTAGTAAATAAAATGCTTTTAAGTAAATAGAGATTTTTAGTAAAGAAGATATAGAAGTTTGCACAAGATAGTCAAATAAAAGTTCCAACAAAAGTAGAGTAACTGTTTAAAAAGCTAGATCAAGAAATATTATACAAACTTTACACAGAAACTCAATGAGTATAAAATTTTTGGTCACAATATACTCCTTCCTCTCATGAAACTTCCAGGTTTTCTTTTCAAAAGGGAGATTATTAAAAAGAAATCAAAGAAACAAAGAAACAAGATTATTTATGGAGTGATTTAGATATAGTGGTAAGGAAAATAATTTCTTAGTACATGACATTTACGCTAAAACTGAGATACAGAAGAAAGATTTCAATGGTAAAGGAGGGAATTGATTTCAGCCAGAGATAATGATAAGCTACAGCACTGGAGACGTGAGAGAAATCTTCCTGTGGTCAAGAAGCTGAATGAAAGCCACTGTGGTTGGAACTGCAGAGGAAGAATACACGGAGTCAAATCCTGTAAGCAGTGCAGCAGAGCAGAGGGCACTGTTCAATAAAGTTGGAGAGTGAAGTGAAGTGTCACCGATTATGAAGATAACAATAGGCAAGATGAGCTCATGAAAGTCTTTGTAGTTCTTACGTAGAGTTGTATACCATGTTAAGACTTTCTCGGAGAATTTTTGGAGATTATCTTAAAGTTTACATTTATTTATTTTTTTAAATTCCATCATTTTAAACTTGTTATTCTCCTTAACATGCTACATGGGGAAAATTCCGAGAGGATTTTTTTTTTTTTCTTTTTGGATCACACCCAGCGATGCTCAGTTGTTACTCCTGGCTCTGCACTCAGGAATTACTCCCGATGCCTGGAGACCATATGGGATGCCAGGGATTGAACCTGGGTTGGCTGAGAGCAAGGCAAAAACCCTACCCACTGTACTAGGGCTTCAGCCCCAGATTTTTTTTTTTTTAATATCTAGAGGCCCTGGAAGAACTTTAAACACCTACCTAGGGATTAATGATATCTGATTAATGATATCATTTAAAGTTTGGAAGAATATCTTCTAAAATAAAAAGGAAACAAGAACCCGGCTGATTTCATGTACAAAAACGCACAAGAAAAATAAACTAATACAAGAAAATGAAAACTAGAAATAGAGACTTTAGTATTTTTAGAATTTAACAAAATTATCAATAAGCAATAGAAAAAGATGAAGTTTAACTAAAATTTTATTTACCCATTTCGATAGCACAGCGGTAGGGCATTCGTCTTTCACGTGGCCCACCCATGTTCGATTCCTCTACCCTTCTTGGAGAGTCTGGCAAGCTACCAAGAGTATTGCGCCCGCACGGCAGAGCCTGGCAAGCTACCCGTGGTGTAACAGATATGCTGAAAACAATAACAATAAGTCTCACAATGAGAGACGTTAGTGTTGCCCGCTCAAACAAATCAGGATGACAGTGACAGTGATCTATTTATTTTAAGATGTCATTTTTGTGGAGTTACTACTGTTTCTGTATTTTATTTCTGTGATTTTAAATCCTTCATGTTTATATGTTATGTTTTTATAAATGGTTATATCATTTTATGTTATTTTAAAAAATATTAAATTTAGACTTGTGATATAAACCAGGAGTAAAAACTATATATATATGTATATATATGTAATGGAGTTTCAGAAATAAAATTTCTCTGTATCAAATCCTATCACCGTATGTTGCTTCCCTCCACCAATGAATCCAAAACCAGGTTCCCTGCCACCCTTCAACCGGGCTCATTGAAATATACATATTAAATTTAATTGTTTTAGTACCCTTCAGTTTTTGAATTTAGTTTTATACTACATAATTTTATGTTCATATGTTCTCAACTCTGTATAATTATCAAGGCTTTATTTTCATTGCTTAGGTGATTTTTCCCCGTGTATTATGTAAAGGAGAATAACAAGTTTAAAACAATAGAAGTAAAAAAAATGTAAACTATAACATAGGCTTCATAAATCCTCTGAGAAAAAAGCAAGAGACTATACTGTATATGGAAGGTAGATTTATGTCGAAAATGTAAAGAGAAAACCCCTTAGCACATATTTATGGAGCATATGGCATACTAGAACTGTGAAGTAATTATTTTATGACTTTGTATTCCACAGTAAGCTTATTATATTATTCATTATTGTTATTCTAAGTTGTCATCATCACCTCAAATTAATTTACGACCTACTTTGTGTGGGTCAATGTTGCAGACACTGGAATTAAAAATGATATTTCCTCTAAATTTAGTCTTGGAAGAAAACTTTCCATTTATTGTATAAAGCATACTTTGTAGGTTTTTGTCATCAAGGTTTTCCTCTAACCTATGCAAGAAATAATCTAAATTAAATCAGGAATGAGAAACATATAAACGGATGCTAGAGGAGGTTCAGCTTAGAAATATATTTCTCTAATATATTACAAAACTTGCGTTTTATTTGTAGCACATTTTAGGGAAGTGCTTTTAGAAAAAATAATCTATTATCATTCAATCCACTTATGATTTTCCTGTGTTTACATAACACTTTAACGTTTCAAATTTTTTATGCCTAAATAATTTCAGAATAATTATTAAGGGCATTAGGGTAGTGAATTTCACAATCCTTTGAATGAAGTAGGAGCCATGAGAGGCACAAATATTTAGTCTGTGATAAGCTGAGCTGAGATTGTTACTTTCTGTTCTCTTCAAAGATGTTTTCATCATTTTGTTCATCATTATTATTTTCAGTTTAGAAAAATAAAAAACACATAGGTTGAACTGCTCTGTTAATACTTAAATAGTTTTAATAATTAAAATTAAGATAAATTAATTTTTATAGTATTAAATCAACTAAATGAATCTACTATATTTGTTAAAATAAGGTATGTTTTACTGTAACGGTCATTGTCATCCCGTTGCTCATCGATTTGGTCAAGCAGGCACCAGTAACATCTCTCATTGTGAGACTTATTGTTACTGTTTTTAGCATATCCAATACGCTACGGGTAGCTTGCCAGGCTCTGCCTTGCGGGCGTGATACTCTCGTTAGCTTGCCGGGCTCTCCAAGAGGGGCGGAGGAATCGAAAACGGGTCGGCCGCATGAAAGGCAAATGTCCTACCACTGTGCTATCGCTTCAGCCCAAGATATATTTGTCATTGGTAATTATTAGTTATTGAGAAAATGTGGAATTTTGTTTCAGGAGATATTGAGAGAATTAAAAATAATAGAAACTATCATTGATTGACGATTAATCATGAATTTCTAAAGTTTCTTTTTTTTTTATTAGTTTATTTTTAATTAGAGAGTCATCGTGAGGGTACAGTTACAGATCCATACATCTTTGTGCTCATGATTCCCCCATACAAAGTTCAATAACCCATCCCTTCACCAGTGCCCATTCTCCACCACCCGTAAACCCAACATCCCTCCCCCCTCCCCAGACCCGTCTCCCCCCACCCCACCCTGCCACTGTGGCAGGGAATTCCCTTTTGTTCTCTCTCTCTGATTAGGTGTTGTGGTTTGCAATAGAGGTGTTGAGTGGCCATTGTGTTCAGTCTCTAGTCTGTATTCCACCCGCCTCACCCTTCCCCCACATGTCCTTCTCCCAGGATAGTATTATCCCATTTAGGAATGAAGAAATAGAATGATAAATGCCCCAGTCGTATCAAGCAGGGTTCTTAGTTATAATCCACAGAAACACTCTAGCTAATTATGCAAGAGATTAGCAATTTCTGTGTGAAGGTCAAGATTTTGCTTAGAAATTCCACAGAAAGGACACATGAAAATACTTTGGAGACTGACACTGTATATGATGTAGGCAGAAGATAAGCAGGTCTCCCTGGGAGGTCACCAATCGGAGAATCCTCAAAATAAGTTCTTGATGTTACCTATCATTTAAACAGAAAAGTGAATTATTCATAGCACCTTCCTTATCTTTTCCTATTCTAAAATCTTACAAAAGTGTCCATCACTCATTAAGTCTAGGTCAGCTCACATAGTTGTATCACGGATTCATGTAAGTGAGATAAAAAAGAAGTTGGGAAAGTAGAATCTCAACTTCCGGCTTATTTACCACATTGGAATTAGTAGTGATAAAACAGTCACCTACCCAGATGAAGAACTTTTGAGTAAAAGCCACGGGATGACCCTGAGCATGGGTAGGTGTGACCTAACCCATTCCCCCAACTCCACTACATACACACAAAATATGCTGTTGGGTGACAAAATAGTGAAACATATCCATTATAACATGAGCAATTATCTTAATTGCCTTTAAAAATTAAATTGAGTTCTTTGAAGTATAAGCATCACCTCTTGTTCTAGTAGGAGTAGATAGTCTATCTTCAGGTCTTGAATCCTGGCAGATCCTGTGACAGGCTTTCACAAAGCATTGAGATAGAAGTAACCCTGCCTAGATTTCAGGAAGACTTAAATTTCTGCTGTTTATCTGAGATACCTGCTCCCAACTTGGGGACAGGTCTCAGTTCCATAATTACCATAACAAAGAATAAAGTCCTCATGTTGGTTTTTAAAACATTTCCCGTTAGTTTATGATAGTTTAGTATGTTTCCCATTTCCCATTACATTTTAAAAATATAGCATGCACTGTGCCACTAAGTCTTAAATTACTGACCTCTTGAGTCCCCAGTGGATCATTTCTATGATTTTTTTCCATCTTTACTCCAAAGCTTCATTGAAATGAGGTAGGGAGTCTCTAAATCAGCATTACCACAGGTAACAAGGCACACAATAAAATGTGTTACCAAAAAATATGAAAGCAAGAATTAAATTAGGAGAATAATTTCATATTTCCACCTTAGAAATCTCCAACACCAGAGATGAGGAAAATGTGCAAAAGACTGGACTACATACTTTAGCTTAACAATAAGCCAAAAATTATCATCAATCATTGCAGTATGTATTTCTAAAAGTAAAAGAAACATATATGCACCTGTGCATGCTTTGATGTGTTTGTTGCACACACACATACTCACAGGCCCAAACACACACACGCCCATAAATCTCCCATGTTTAAAAAACTAATAATTGAAATTTTGGAAGACTCTATACAATGTTCCTTAGAATAACATCATTATTAGTTTGTGCTATTTTGCATGTTTTAATCTTTTAGTCAACTCTAGTCCAGCACTTAACTTAAGAAGAAAAATATTAACTCATGACATAAAAAACTTATATATTTATAAATTTAATTATAGACAGTTATGTGTACATATTTTATACACAAAACATTCAATATACACATTGTATATGGATAAACATGTATATACCATCCCATAATTCTTTCAATTCTTCAATTCAAGGAAGCTACTATCATGCCAATTAATGTGTGTTTAGTTTTAAGTGTCCTAGCTAAATATTAGACAAAGCTTGTTTTTGTACAGCCAGAAACTAATCATGATTTATTAGAATTTTAAGGATTTTTAAAAGATAAGTATTTGTTTTCTGAAAATATTTCCAAATGACTAAATTAAATAATGCTTCTCCTAGTCTTTCACATAGTTATTTAACATAGTTTTTATTTTCACTTTTCTAGATTCCACTTTGAATATTCTGTAGTTATCGATTCCTAAAAAATAGGTCTATTTTTCAGTTCTTTGATTGAACTATCAACACATATATATATATATAAAACTAGCTTTTTATAAATGGGCCAGAACTCTTTTCTTTTATCTTTGTTATAATATTTATATTTTAGGGAAGCATACTTATTCTCTCTATGAATTTATTTAAGTGATATTTTTGTGGTTTGATTTCTTGATTATTTCATTAACCTTCCTTTGCCATTGTTTTTTTTTTAAACCTCCATCAGGTTTTCTTCTATGTCTTTCTCCCGACTATTTTTTTTTTTTTGCCATCATCTATCATAGCTTTTGGCATTTTCATGATGGTATGTAATTATATAAGTGAATGGACCCAGAGAATATTTCTCAATAGCATTATGTTTGTATGAACAAATTCTCCTAAATGAATATGAAAACAGATGGGACATATGAATAATGAACATGAGAATGAGACAACAACTGATATCTGGGTTGTTTCCAATGTTATAACAAAATATTAAAAAGACCATATAGAGTACAATAAGGAACACAGATACAACAGTAGTCTTTTGATAATTAGTTCTGTGAAGATTCACACACTTGATCTCAATCAAGAGTGAAAACTGAGCAGCTGAACTTTGTTATTTGACTTTTTTGTTTGATTTTGATTTATGGTGTAGATTGACTGAGTAATTCCCAATGTAATTTCCAGAGATTTCACCTGATGTTTATTTGCTTTATTATTAAACACTTTATTACAGTGTCATTTTTCATTAAACAAATTCTTTTT
Organism: Sorex araneus; assembly: GCF_027595985.1. Classification (NCBI taxonomy): domain Eukaryota; kingdom Metazoa; phylum Chordata; class Mammalia; order Eulipotyphla; family Soricidae; genus Sorex; species Sorex araneus. The sequence continues at coordinate 165,747,792 of NC_073306.1, forward strand.
TTATGGACAGTATTCTTCAACCAATAAATGCACATGTGGTCTTAATGTACACAAGAAAACCCTAATATCTGTCACACTGACCCTATCCTTTGCTTCATAGAGACCTCATATAAGGTCATCTTGCACTAAATAACTTAGCTTATTCAAATAAATACTGTATTTTCTATCAAGAAAATATCTGAGCTCTCTCATATGACTGTATTCACTACTGTGATTCAAATTTATTTAAAGATCAATAATGTTTGTTAGTGTGCACTCATGTTATACCATCTGATTATTTTGGATTAAGATTCTCTTAAGAATCACATAACAGGGGACTTAAAAGATTGTACAGTTAGTTGGGCACTCGTCTCACATGTGATGGCGGGTTCAATCACCAGCATCTCATATGGCACCAGATCAGCACCAGTAGCAACTCCTGAGCACAGAGCCAGGAGTAACCCCTGATCATTGCCGAGTGTGACTCAATGCCCTTCTCCCAAAGGGGACAAAAAAAAGCACAATTGACATTGCATGGCAAATTCTATTACCAGAATTTTTCTAAGAAACGCAACCAGTAGTATAACTATAGTTAGAGCTATAGTTATAGTTATGGACATAGTCATAGATATCTAGACATAGGTATGCATATATATGGATATACATATATATCCATATACATATAACTAACTATCAGGAATTAATTCACGTAGTATGGCATTTGAGAAGTTCCACAGTTTTCCAGCAAGATACACAAGAATTGCAGTTTTGTAGTTACAATTCAAAATCAAAGCTGGGAATCTGAGCTGCCTTTGGTATAAGTTTCTGACCAGCACAAAACCATAGGAATCAAGTAGCAGAATGGTTGATGCCTGGTAGAAAGAGAAAAAATGTAAATCTTGACTGAAAGAAATCCAAAAGAAGATTTTTACCCTTATTCACTGAGCAATTCAACAATAACATCAATTTGCAGAATCTCATATATTAAGTCTACTTACGTGAATGCTACTTTTTTTCCACAAAGAATACTAACAGATAAACAGAGAAAATAACCAGTTGTCTGGGCTTCCCACGTCCACACATTTTTACACATGAAATTAATGTCTACACCAGTTTTCCATAAAGCATGTTGGAAAAAAATGATTCTCTGAATCTCATTCTAATTCTTTTTAACCTGTTACTTAATTTATACTATCAGGTCTTTTGACCTTAGGATCTTTTGACACTGGTCCCAGAAAATCTGCAAGCAAGGGCATCTACGAGAATTAACAAGGCTACATCTTGAAGGCAGTGACCTCATTAGCTCCTCTACTTAAACTCTTGAGACAGGACATGTCCTAATTTTTTCTATCTTCTCCCATCAGTAATCTCCTTTCATACTGTATTCTACCTTTAAACCTCACTGCGGTTTGTTCTCTTTTACAGAGCTACTAATTTTGAGTGGTGAGTTTGCCTTATTGTGGTGGGTGTCCTTAGCGGGCTATAATTACTGATTTGTCCACACATACTTTCATCAGGTCTTTGATATATCTCAACCATAAGTCGTTTAAAAAAGTAGGAGATGAGTGGGTGAGTTCCTAATGAAAATCATCTGTAGTCCCATATTTTCCCGAATAAAATGCAAAGAAAAGAACATATCTATCTTCTTTTGAGCATCTATACTGAACAAAATATCAGTCTGCATCTTTTTTTTTGGGGGGGTCACACTCGGCGATACGTGGGGGTTACTCCTGTCTCATGCACTCCGGAATTACTCCTGGCAGTGTTCAGGGACCATATGGGATGCTGGGAATCAATCCTGTGTCAAACACGTGCAAGGCAAACACCCTACCCACTGTGCTATCCTTCCAGCCCCACCCAACAGTCTGCATCTTAATAAGAGTCTCTTCACCAAAATATCTTGCATGTACATTTCTCCCATATTTGGTTAATACTTTCTCTTTTAGAATTTTATAAAGCAGTGGAAACAATGAAACAATGAAAATAGGCAAGAGAGATAGTACTTGATTTAAGTCATCTGTCTTGGAGGACCAGAGAGATAGCACAGATGACTATCTTTCACATGCATGTCTCTGATCAATCCCTGGCAGATCCTAAGATCCCCTGAACATCTGTGGAGTTATCACTGAGTGCACAACCAGAAGTAAGCTACCCTGGGTGTGGACCAACATTTTTTAAAAAATGCAAAAAGTAATAGAAGCATAAAACCTTGATTATTTAACAAAACTCCATATCCTTAAGAGCAGAAACTATTTTTTTTTCTTTTTTGGGTCATGCCTGGCGATGCACAGGAATTACTCCTGGCTCAGAGCTCATGGGCCCATATGGGATGCTAGGAATTGAACCCGAGTAGGTCTCATGCAAGGCAAACACACTACCCATTGTACTATTGCTCAGCCCCTAAAAGCAGAAGCTTTAAAATGCTTGTCCTTGAACTAGTAATTTTGGCACAGTGCCTGAGCATCTGCCTCACAGGCCCAAGCCTGTGCCTTTTAAGGTCTGGTTTTCTGTCACTTGTACAGTGCGGTGACCTCACTGGTGCTGTCCTTTCTGATTCCTGGCATCAGGACCAAATGTGCAGTTGCCGGTCTACTGCAACCAAACTGTAACATCGACTGTAACCCCGCAGTGGAGTATGGGACCCACAAATCAGGGCAGCAATAGGAGTAACAACAAAGGGAAAGGAATGGGGAACTAATTTAAAAGGAAACAAAGAAATCAAACATTTAAAAAATATCTATGGCATCTAAGCAAGCAATCACACCAAAATATGCTGGGCCAAGTTGAGCTGCTACTGTTTCTAAAGAGTTTTGTTATTGTAAGACATGTACATCCATTGTGGTTTGATATGTGAATGCCTTGCCTTCTATTTCTTGAGCATGAACATGGAAAAGGTGAGTAAGTGTGGCAAAAAATAGGTAGCTTGCTCATCTTAAAATACTCTTTTGGTTTGCATTTCACTGTGAAAGTTTGCCAACACAGATCTGATGTTTAACTTTGGCTCAATAAGTGAATTAACGGAGAGTATCACTTATGTTAATGTAAATCTAACTCTATAAACATGATGTTTGTTAAATCGGATTGAATAAAGAGATAATTAATGACTTATCTGCTAGTACTTTTTAAATTTTGTCAATTTATCTAAATAACTGGCTATAATATGTGTGTTTGACGGAGAGGTTCTTGTTTTAGAAACTGAAATTTCTATTTTTATTATTTAGCCAAATTGTTTATTTGATTTTTGTAGTTTTTATATCAATATGTTCCCGTTATGCATTGTAAGGTTATTAGTTCCATGAAGAAACAATACTAAATTATTGACAGAGATGCTAAAGTAATTAACTTTTTTATAAATACATTTCATTTTTCATAGAAGTTCTAGACTAAAAATATATAGTCTTTCCTACTATCAAAATACACAGGGACATAAAACAAAAGAAATAAATGAACAATAAAATGGGAGGGGGTAACACCAGATGACATAGAACTACAGATTATATAAAAGATCATTATGAACATCCTTAAGCGCTCTAAGTTGGAGATCATAAAATAAATAGAAAATAATAACAATCACACAATGTTCTAAGACTAAATCAGGTAGAAATAGAAAAATATCCCCAATATCAAAAGTCAGGTCCAGAGGGTTCACTAGTGAGAGACTTACAAGTGAGTTATTGCAAAAACTCATGGGGGACTGTAAAATCCTTTTCTAGATCTTGACAAAAAGTTTAAGTAACAGGAATTTTTTCTAGCAGTTTTATGTGGCCAAAATTATTCTGATACTAAAATAAATGATATTATCATTAAACAAGGAGTATCACTGTCAGCCCCTTGCTCATCAATTTGCTCGAGTGGGCACCAGTTAACATCTCCATTGTGAGACTTGTTGTTACTACTTTTGGCATATCAAATAGGCCACGGGTAGCTTCCCAGGCCCTGCCATGCAGGTGAGGAGTATAGACCAATATTCCTAATGAACATAGCTGAAAAAAATTCTTAACAAACTATTTGTCAATCAAGTTCAAAAGTGGGATTTATTGCATGGATGCAAGGAAGATTCAATATACATATATTAATGTGAAACACCACATAAACAAAGATAAAAATTGTATATCATTTTACAAAATGCAATGAACTCTTTTTACATGATTCTGCACCATTTTTTTTCATAAAAGCTCTCAGTGGGTATTGAAGGACCTTATTCCAATAAATAAACGTAGTATATAGCAAACACACTAACATTTATTGTTGAATAAATGAAAAGTTTTTTATCTCAGATCAAGCACAAAGCAAAAATATTTTTTACATTATTGTTCACCATGAAGTTGGAATTTCAAGCCACAGAAAGAAAAGGACTATAATTTTAAAAGCTGTTAACATCACATGTATGACATAAATATAACATGCTGTTAACATAGAAATGCCAAAAGATCTCACTAAAACTCTTGAAGAAACAATAACCTATATAATTAAGTGACACTGTACAAAATCAGTACATAAAAATATTTTAATTTTTATATGCAAACATGATGTAAAAGAAATAAGAATATGTCATTTACAGTTGTGTCACAAAAATGTTCAAGGAAGAAATATCAAATCAAAGAAGGATATAACATGTACTGAAACAGTAAGACATTATAAAACAAATAGAAGAAAAAGTAAATTAAAAACTTGTTGCATGTTCATAAATTAGAAGAAATAGCACTGTTATTAGCATTGTTAATAGCATTGGGGCTGGAGCGATAGCACAGCAGTAGGGCATTCGCCTTTCACGTGGAGAGCCGTGTTCGATTCCTCCACCCTTCTTAGAGAGCCCGGCAAGCTACGGAGAGTTTTGCACCCACACAGCAGAGCCTGGCCAGCTACCCGCAGCATATTGGATATGCCAAAAACAGTAACAATAAGTCTCACAACGAGAGACGTTACTGGTGCCTGCTCAAACAAATCGATGAGCAATGGGATGACAGTGACATTGACAGCATTGTTAAAATATCTAACCTACCTAAATCACTGTACAGATTTATGTAAACCTTGTCAAATTTCCCATATCATTCTTCAAGGACTAGAGCAAATAGGATTAAAATTTACATGAAGAGAGGGCCAGCCCCAGCCGGGGCCGGTGCTCCGCTCTGGCCGGCCGGGTTTTCGGCCCGGGTGCCCGTGCCTCTGCAGAGCCGGTGGATGTGGAACGAGCGGGAACCAGAGACAGCTTTAGGAATTGGGGTTCCAGCAAGTGCTTGCACCCATGTATGGAGACTGTGAACTAAGCTTTTGCCCCACGCTGGCTAACGGAAGAAATATCCTTCCTTCTTGGTCTCTCTCCCCTCCGGGAGAAGGCGTGGTGTCCGACATTTTGTGGGTCCATTGAGAAGGTATGAACTTTTGGCGCGGAAAAAAAAAAATGTGTGCTTTGAACTTGAAACAGCCGCGGGATACAGGGCCAGCCCCCGCCGGGGCCGGTGCTCCGGCCGGCCGGGTTTTCGGACTGGGTGCCCAGCCTCTGCAGAGCCGGTGGATGTGCAACGAGCGGGAACCAGAGACAGCTTTAGGAATTGGGGTTCCAGCATCTGGCAGAATTTTCCCTGGACTTTATACAGAAATCCAAAACCGCGCGGACGCTATAATAGTCGGCAATGTGAAATGGTTCCTTTTGAACAGGTCTGACTTGGGGGGGAAACTCCAAATAATAACAGTAAGTTTTTGTTGAAATATTGAAGGTTTTTAATGTAGCAGCCACCTCTCTGGACTGTGAACTAAGCAAAAGCCCCACGCTGGCCGACGCAGCACGGCATACACCATACTATGAGGCGCTGGAAGGAGGATGAGGGGGAAAAAGGAAAAAAAAAAAAGGGAAAAGGAAAAAGGGAAAAAAAAAGAGAGAGAGAGAGAGTTATGTACTTGTAGCAGTGGGGCTACATATCTCTTCATTTCCAGCAATGAAAAACTAATTATCAAATGTAGTAGGTCTGTCTCTCTTGGTTGGAAACTCCAACAACTCTAGTGAGTTTTGTGTTGAATTATGGAATGTAATCAAGGTAAAGAAAAAATGAAGTGAAATTCATTAGTTATACAGTAGGGGGTAGGGGGTGGGGGCGGGGGGTATACTGGGGTTTCTGGTGGTGGAATATGGGCACTGGTGAAGGGATGGGTGTTTGAGTATTGTATAACTGACATATAAACCTGAGAACTTTGTAACTTTCCACATGGTGATTTAATAAAAAGTTTAAAAAAAATAAAATTTACATGAATATATGAAAACAATTCTAAGGAACATAAGATGGGAGGCATTAAGTTTAAATTGCAGTAAAAAGTATTAGGAGTTAAAATATTAAATTACTAGAATAAAAACCAACATTTGGATCAAAGCAATAAAATTTAGATCCACAAAATAATAAATCTTTGGATTTATGAACAGTTATTTACTGTAAATGACTCAAGAATATAAAGTGGAGGCAAGAAGGTCTGTTCAAATGATGTTGGGAAAACTGGTATGCAGTATTCACAATAATAAATGGATAAATGAATAAATAAAATTGGTCCACTGCCTTATACTACACAGAGAATATTATTAATGCTACCTGAATCTGTAATAGTCATCAAGGAAATCATGGAAAGATATCTCCATGCTATTTAGCTTCAAAGAGTTTTTCAGTGATTCAAGCATAATGGCAAAGGAAGTAGCACTGTAGCACTGTTGTCCCTTTGTTCATTGATTTGCTAGAGCGGGCACCAGTAATGTCTCCATTGTGTGACTTTTGTTACTGTTTTTGTCATATCAAATACACCATGGGTAGCTTGCCAGGCTCTGCTGTGCGAGTGGAATACTTTCAGTAGCTTGCCAGGCTCTCCGAGAGGGACGGAGGAATCGAACCTGGGTTAGCCGCGTGCAAAGCAAATGCCCTACCTGCTGTGCTATCATTCCAGTCTGGCTGTTATGGACAATTATTTACTATAAATGACTCAAGAATATAAATTGAAGGCAAGAAAATGTCTTCAAATGATGGGAAAACTGGTTTGTTTAAATATGCTTGAATCACTGAAAAACTCTTTGAAGCTAAATAGCATGGAGATACCTGGCCATGTTTTATTTGATAAATGTTACAGGTTCAGGTATAACGTCAGGTATTTAATCCTTCTTAATAATTTTCTCTGTACAGTATAAGGCAGTGGCCCAATTTTATTTATTTATTTATCTATTTATTTTTGTGGATGCTGCAAACCGTTTTTCCCAACATCACTTGAAGAGACTTTCCTGCCTCCACTTTATATTCTTGAGTCATTTGCTGTAAATAACTGTCCATAACTATCCAGTAAACAAGTCTCATAATGGAGATGTTACTGGTGCCTGCTCGAGCAAATCGATGACCAATGGAATGACAGTGACACAGTGATACAGTGATACAGGCAAAGGAATTAAAAGTTAAACAATACGGGGCTGGAGCAATAGCACAGCGGGTAGGGCGCATGCCTTGCACGCGGCCGACCCAGGCTGACCCAGGTTCAATTCCCAGCATCCCATATGGTCCTCTGAGCACCGCCAGGAGTAATTCCTGAGTGCAGAGCCAGGAGTAACCCCTGTGCATCGCCAGGTGTGACCCAAAAAGCAAAAAAAAAAAAAAAAAAAAAAAAAAAAAAAAAAAGTTAAACAATAAAACAAACAAAAGAAAACTAGGTCTGCATTCTAAGTAAGAAGAGAATGTGACTAAAATAAAGAGACACTACTAAATGGGAGAAAAAAATTGCGCGCGCACAATAACTCTGAGATAAGACCTACACCCAATACATGTAAATACTTTGTAAAATTTAGCAATAGCACCGCCCTAACAAAAAGACAACCTCATCAGTACCAAAAATGCTGACTAAACTATTCTAGAGACTTCAGAGAAAAGCTGGATAAATACATCTTCAGGGCTCCAAACAGACGGCCAAGAAGCACAGGAAAACAATACCTGTGTGACTTATAGTGAGGGAAATGAAAATCAAAGCAAGAATGAAATTTACCTCACACAAATAGGAAAGGCCTAATATCACCTCCCATCAGTAAGAATAGCCTAATATCACCTCATTTTAATAAGATTGTCCTAATCACCTCACTACAGGAAGAATGGCCTAATATTACTTCATATCAGAAAGAATGACCTAATATCATCTCACATCAGTAAGATTGGCCTAATCACCGCACACCAGGAAGAATGGCCTATTTAAAAAGTCCAGAAATAGTGCTCAGCTCAGAGGCTAGTGGAGAAATAGAAACTGCCATTCATTGTATAGAGAGACATAAACTGATTGAGCTACTGTGGAAAGCAGTAGGAAAAGTTCTCAAACAAGAGAAAACTGAGTAACCATATGATCTATTTTGTTCCTCTTTGGCATCTGTCCCAAGAACACAAAAATGTGACCTTAAAAAGATCTGCACACCCTCATTCATTGCAAAACTATTTAAAGCGGACTGGATTTGAGTGACCCAGGACTTCAATGCCAGCTAAATAGAGAAATTGTGCTGTACATGCACAATGGAATACTATCATCTATAAGACAGAGCAAAACTTTACAATTTTACAACATAGATACAGCTAGAGGGTACTGTGTTAAACAAAATAATTCAGAAGAGGGACAATCACAGGAAGTTTTCACTCAGAGAATAGAAAGAAACAAAATGTAGTGACAGACAAAGTCCAATGAAAACAAACCCTTAGACTCTTGAAAAAATAACAAAGTTTACCAAGATGGGATGAGAGGGAGAGAGGGGCGTGAGGGGACAATAAGGGATAGTGAGAAAAAAATAGTCAAAAAAGGACCTAGGCACAGTCCTAAAGGGACATTGACACTTTGGTGACAGAAGTGCTGCAGGATAATCCTGTGACTAAAACATTGATATTAATATTGTTGTAAACCTAGTTAACCTCATTTAAAAAAGTATCACCCTAGTAGATAACCAAATAAAATGAATATCCCTGTACAACGGTAACTAACATTGTTATGTCTCAGATAGCTAGCCCAATGCCTGACACTTAGTAGTTGTCACTGAGCATTTCAGTAATTAATGAATACCCAAGACTGGAGCTCATTGAGTGATCTGAGTTGGCTGAAGTCTGAATGAACCCTGAGGATGTGCTCACCTTGGCCCCTGGAAAAGAAACCAGCACTAATGCATGTCCTAGAAAGTTCCACATCTCACTCTGAAGCTATCATGTGCACACTGTATTTGAACAAAATAAGTCAACTATATGGTTGATTCTAGTATTAAAATAGAATAGACTTATGAAATCTATTGTTTTTATTTTCCAAGTCTATATATTTGGCCAGTACCTCATAATAATTTACCTCCTTCTCCCTAACTTCATCCCTGCCTCCCTCCCTCCCTGCCTCCCTCCTTCCCTGCCTCCCTTCCTTTCCTCCTTCCTTCCTTCCTTCCTTCCTTCCTTCCTTCCTTCCTTCCTTCCTTCCTTCCTTCCTTCCTTCCTTCCTTCCTTCCTTCCCTGGTTTAAGGACCAAAGTGATAATGGCTCTATATAATATCTTAAAAGTACTCCTGCCATTTGGATAACTGGACAATATTGAACAGGGTAAATATCTATTTTGAAGGAGTTTTATAAAATTAATTCAGCCCTTGGTGTTTGTTTTTAGGGTGAATTTGACTATTGTTTTGATTTCTGTGCTTATCACTGTTCTGATTAAGTGTTTTGTTTCTTCCTGTATCAATCTTTGAAGATTGTGTGACTTTAAAAACTGTATATTTCTCCTAGATCCTCCAGTTCTTTTGTATACTGATTTTTATGTATACATATTAGTATTGGAGGGTTTGGTAGGTGTGCACTTCCTTATCCTCAGAACACTCATTTTTTGTTTGTTTGTTTGTTTCAGCTAAGTTCACTAAATTTCACGTGTTTTTTTGTTTTTGTTTTTTGCAGAAAGGATAACTCTATGTTACATGAGTAGAACACTTAACACTTGCCTTGCATATTTATGACCAATGATCCCCTACGGTCCCCTAGTCACCACCATGAGTGATCCCTGAGTACAGAGGCAGAAGTACATAGGATCATGACCTCCCAAGTGTGATCTCTTGGCATAGAAATAAGAGTAAGCCCTGAGCACTTCCAAACATAAAGAAAAACCTAACAAATAAGCAAAACAGATGACTGCAGAGGCCGGTGATTCATTTGAACTCCAGAGGTCTAGGAGAAAAGAGAAATCTCTGAGATATTCTTATTATGACTCTCTACAACCTTGCAAACCATCCTGGGAATGTCAGGAAATGCCATGACAAAGTGCTTTGCACTAAGAGTTAAATGTATTATTCTCAAGAGAAAAGCAGAAACTCTGAGATTTTTATATTTCTGTCAAGACTTAAAATCTTCCTCAAACACACATCTCCTACAGATTTGAGTCATCTAAAATTTAACCCCATATTTATTCAATTATAGCACTTATGCCCATAAATGATCGCCATAAACTATGCATGCCCAGTTATCTTTCACTATCTAGGCACTTGTACTTTAGTAATTACCTTAATATTTATTGTTCTATCTGATAAGCCTTGACTCATGAAAAGTCTTGTGTTTTCTAGGTCTTATAGTCTTTATGCTAAAAAATCCTTATAGTTTAAAATTATCTTTGATAATTGCTTTTAATATTTTAACTACCCAGAATAAATATGTGTATGAATAAGTAAGAGATTCAGGAAGTGCATTGATTTGTGGAGCAAACCTTCTTTGCTTTAATATTTTCCTGTCACTTTTGTTGAGTAAAATAAGACTCATGGTGAATATATATATATATGTATATATATACATATGTATACATATATGCAAAAGTTTAGTTTAGTTGGTTGCAGATAAACTATTTGGTAACTTTTGCTATGTTTAACATGTTATAGAAACAATTATCTAATCAAATTGATCTCACTAAAGAAAACTTAAGAAAAGTTTTAGAATAAAAATGTTTATCTTTATATAAGTCATGGTATTCAATATGATAAAGCAGCATTTCTTTTTAACTTTATTTTTTGTGTTTTAGTATTTTAAGCACTTTATTATGTTTCTTTGTACTTACAGTGGAGATACAGTCAAGATTTAAATTGAAGCACAATTAATTTATGTTCCTTCTTGATAAATATAAAAACTCTGCAAGTAAAATAGTGCTGAATATAAAAAATGCAACTGAAGCAATCATAATGCATGAAAGTGAAACTTATAACAAACAAAGCCATTCTACATATCTGATAAAATTTAAACTAATATATTCCACTCTAGGTTCTAAAAATATTTTTAACACTAGTTTGTAAGCAACTTAAGGGATTTGCAAAACCTTTTTTTTCAGGAGTTTGTAAAATTTCTTTTACAGAAACAAAATATTAAATTTCAGATCAGCTGTGAGGAATAATTCATAAATCCAAAACAATATTAACCTGAGAGTAGAAAGTTAAGATATGTAATTGGGTCAACCAAAGGAATCAAGAAAATCCTTAGCAAAGCATTCCCTGCAGGTCTGTGGATTTTACAGTTCCCAACATAAAGGATTCAAAGAAAGCAACAAGAGTCCACTTTATTTCTGCGGAACAGCTTTCCAAGGTCCTCAAAACAAGCAAGAAGACTATTTTACCAGTGACATTATCATAGCCGAAAAGAATCAGCGTTCTTCCATCTGAGTTGAAAGCCTTTGTAAGTTTCCTGGAGAATACAAACTTTAGCCAATTGAGAGGTTGACGTTCACTCAACCAGCATGAACTAGATGGTGTATAGATGAGTCAGACCAATGCCTTTAGCAAATTCTAGCTAGATATTCAGTTATAATTAGCATTTTGGAATCACCTTCCATTCCTGACTACGACAAGGAGAGTATTCAATGATTGTCTTTAAAAAAATGCCTTCCTTTTTTTGTCACAGTAGTAAAATCTGTGTGCAAAAATTCTGTCACTCACAAAATCTCAGGATCTGACAGTCATAGGACATGTAGCAGTTATTTTAAGAATGTTAATGAATAGGCAACCATCTCTGTATCTTGTACCCGAAGTCAAATGTCACAGTTAATATGTGCTGAGTGTTATAGTATGTTCCAACACAGTATACAAGACACTCCAAAAGCATTCCCCCTGGTCCCATCAGAACCAATGAGTATCAAAAATCTGAGGTGGTTTCTACGTGATTGCAAGTTAACTGACTGAGAAAAGAATAATTCATTGGGCCAAGTTTGGCATAACATTTATTTTAGCATTTTATAAATATATTAAAATAAAAAAGGACTATATATAAACAATGTCAATTAGCTATTTTAATTTCCTAATAACTTCTATCATTTATCTCTCTATAGGGTACATGAGAATACATGTGTATGATTTTCTTAGGATTAATTTTATTATTTTACTGAAAGAGGCCTGGAGCGATAGCACAGTGGGTAGGGTGTTTGCCCTGCACGAGGCCAACATGGGTTCGATTCCTTGACCCCTCTCGAAGAGCCCAGCAAGCTACTGAGAGTATCCCACCTGCATGGCAGAGCCTGGCAAGCTACCGTGGCATATGCAATATGTCAAAAACAGTAACAACAAGTCTCACAATGGAGACATTACTGGGGCCCATTGGAGCAAATCAATGAGCAACAGGATGATATTAATACAGTAATACAGTAATTTTACTGTCATAATACAAAATAAAGATTTTTATTTGTGCCATCAAAAGGGAAATAAACCCTTGCACAGTACATGATTTTACTTGTTAATGGAATGGACCTGTGATGATTAGGCAAGGTTGTGGTGTCCAGTGTTTTGGCTGAACATTAAACTGATGCTTCAATGCAGTTGTTCTTGGAGTGTCATATTTAACTAGGAGCACTCTGTGCTGGGTAGTCTTCTCTCCATTTATGTGATAAGTCTCTATTAAAAAAAGTGATAGAAGACAGACAGACCTTTGCTGAATAAGAAGAGATTCGAGCAAGCACAGAGTTGTTGGACATGAAGTCGACTCTTCAGTGGATCTCAAGAATGTATTTTGACCTTGGAGATTTTAGACTTGCCCGTATAGTCATGTGAAGCAATTTTAAAAACAAATAATATGTTTTTTATTATATTTATTTTTATTATATTTTTATTATATGTATTATTATTTTTATGTAGTCTCTCCACTGCCGCTCATCATTCTCTGTAATACACATGCACACACATGCATGCACACAAACACACACACACACTCGGTTTGTTTTGTTTCTCTGGAGATTGTCAGGGCATGTAGTTTCTGAGCAGTCACAAAATCTGTGGAAGTTTACTTAGAGCACAGTTATTTTAAAGCCAAGAATAGAGTTCAGCTCGAACTTAATGTTGAAATGAATTTTAAAATGATAAAATAATATCATTTTCACATAGTTTTAGTGTGATGAAATACCATGAAGCAGGAAAATAAACTTTAGGGAAACTGAGTGGTGATCATCCCCGTGTTTTGTTGCCTTTATATCAACTTTCTATACTCATAAATAGACTACATACATATAGGTTGAAATTTAAATAATCATAAATAAACATTGTCCTTTATCTTGATAAATTGATAAATATAATTATTCAAGCACTATAAAACAATTTTACTTGGAAATATCCCCATACTCACAGAAATCATCTGAGATTAGATGATCTACTTGTCTATATTATTGCCTCTTTTGAAGAGAGCAGTAAAAATTAAGTACTTGATACTTTAAAAAAAATTTAACTTTATTGGGCCTGGAGCGATAGCATAGCAGGTTGGCATTTGCCTTGCATGCGGCCGACCTGGGTTCAATTCCCAGCAATCCATATGGTCCCCCAGCACCGCCAGGAGTAATTCCTGAGTGCATGAGCCAGGAGTAACCTCTGTGCAACGCTGGGTGTGACCCAAAAAGCAAAAAAAAATAATAATAAATAAATAACTTTATTGAGTATAGTTTACCTGTGAATGTGCAAGATATTGTGTACTTGATGGAGTTTTGGTGTGTGTTTTTTGCAAAATGTTCACCTTACTATCTACTTCATAGCCAAAATGGCTCTCATAATTTGTGTGTACAGGTGAAATTTTAATTTTCTTTAAGATATCAATTATTCCAGAGCCAGAAAAATAGTGCAAGAGGCAGAGAGTAAACATGGCATGCAACCAACCCTGGTTCAATCCCTGGAACACTTATGGTCCCACAAGCTCATCAGAAGAGAATCTCTGAGCCCAGAGCATGGACTAAGCCCCAGCACTGCTAGGTGTGGTTCAAAATCAAAGAAACCAAAAAGATATTAATTAGCATAGTTAAAATTCAATCCAGATGACTTAATTTTTGATTCTCTTGTGACTCTTTTCTAACTGTATTTTCCCTTTTTTTTCAAAAAGTATTATCATATGTCTGATTATTTTTAAAGTGTAGATATTCCTTTAAAAATTGTTATGATAATGCAACAACTATAATAATGTTATATTCTTTACAGGAGATAGAATTTATCCCTCTACAGAGTCAATGAGTTCCATAAAATTCCATTTTTGTTTTAATGACTCAGGCATTTGGTAGTATATTTGGTTTTTATTTGTATGTTTGTTTGCTTTTGAACCATGCCCAGTAATGGTCAGGGGTTCCTACTGGTTCAGCACTTAGGAATCACTCCTAGCAGGCTGGAGAACCACATGGGTTGCTGAGGATTGAATTCAGGTTGGCCGCATGCGAAGGCATGCATCCTAGCTACCATACTGTCTCTCTGGCCCGGGGTCTATGTTTTGTTCACCTTTGCTATTCTAATAACCCTTCTTAATTCCTGTTTCTGTGTGTATGTCTGTGTGTGTGTTTGTGTGTGTTTGTAAGACCTGAGCACTTCAGGCATGGCTATGAACAAAACAACAAAAATGTCTCTTATTGTGAGATCCTGTTGAGGTTCATTCCTCTCGGATGTATTTCTTCAACATTGCTATGATCTCTTGGCCCTTAGGGCTTCACCGCACTGTCACTGTCACTGTCATCCCATTGCTCATCGATTAGTTCGAGCGGGCTTCAGTAACGTCTCTCATTGTGAGACTTATTGTTACTGTTTTTGGCATATCCAATATGCCACACGTAGCTTGCCAGCTCTGCCGTGAGGGCGCGATACTCTCAGTAGCTTGCCAGGCTCTCTGAGAGGGGCAGAGGAATCAAATACGGGTCGGCCACGTGAAAGACAAATGGCCTTCTGCTTGCTGTGCTATCGCTCCAGCCATACATTTTTTTAAAATGGTAGTGCAAATTAATTTTGCCTCTTTTTATAAATCAGTATGAACATCTCTCTCTAAATATATATACATATGTATTTATTTGTATATATTGCCCAACATTTTAGTAAACCCAGAGGAAAAAAAATATTTACCTTTTTTTTTTCATTTTGCTTTGTTTTGTTTTGAATCACACCTGATGATGCTCAGGGTTATGCCTGACTCCGCACTCAAATGACTTCCGGCAGAGCTCTCCAGACCATATGGGGACACCTGGTTGTGCTCTTGCATGGCAAATGCCCTACTGGCTCCTGAGGCACAATTTGATTTAACTATGTGCTCAGAAAATTTAGATTACCACAAGTAACACCTTCAAGGATAAACTGTTCAGAGTGCTTGAAGTTTAAAAGAAAAATCACCACAGAGCCCAACTTAACAGGGAGCTGGGGATGCAGACAGCACAGGAAGTGGTCAGTGGAAAGCCCAACAATAGCCATCTGACACCTTAAGACATGTTTGGCTTAGTTCACATTAAAATCTCCTCCCTGCAGTGAAGGTTTAAGGTGCTAATGAGACCCAGAATTCTCCATGCAACCACACAGTCTTCCTGTCCCAACCTCTGAAAGGCATGCAGCCCCTCACCCGTGGGCTATCCCAGCAGTATCGCATGTTCTGCACTGTGTACTCATTCAATAGTTTGCTTTTTTTTTAACCCCCCTTCGCCACCCCCTTGCTAAATTTTATTTCCTTCTTTCTATACTTTTGTATGCTTGGGGAAAAAACAATAAATTTGAAGGGTGTCTCCAGTGACAAGCTCACTTGGGAATCTACCCAAAGAGCACAACAACAGTAATCCAAAAACAACAAGGTGTTCGTTGCAGTCCCATGTATAAAACCAAGATGCAGAAACAGCAACTTTGGGTAAGGACTAATTAGAGAAGCAAAGCAAGAAACCAGTCAAAACCAAATGGAATACCCCCGTGGTATTTCAGTCATAGACCTTAAATGTCCTGAGTCCATGTTGGCAGGTGTTCCGTGAGTTTATTGTGACAGGGTATTGCTCCTTTGAAGTGGTTGGTGTAATGTGTTAACATATTTTCAGGAGTGTGAAATTGTGATACATAATCAAACAGATCAGTGTACCTCAATTAAAAATGTACTCAAATGACAGAGAAAAAGGAGAAATATTAAGATGTTTATCTCCATGCAGCTTGCCTTTGTTCAATCCTCACTACCATCTATGATCCTCTGAGCACCACCAGGAGTGGTCCCTGAGCACAGAACCAGGAATAAGCCCTGAACGCAACCAGGTATGGTCCAACCCCATCCCCTATAAAATGAATTAGCTATTAGAATATAATTTTATTTATTTAAAAAGAAGTTAGTTTTTGTTCTCCAAAGCATCCCACTCTCAGCCTTACAGTTTCGAAAGCAATTTCCCTAAAATACATAAGAAGAAGAGGAATCAATGTGTAAGAGGTATTAAAATCACAACCTGTGAAGAAAACAAAAAGCCAGATTTCCGTTTCTGTAAGACTTAAGTCTCTGACCAGGCCAAAAGCTCCTGCTTTTTCCCTGGGAATGTTACACTTCAGCCTCAAATGGCTCAAACCACTTTGCAGGCAATTTACCTGGCTTCAAGCCCTTCTGCCTCCTGATTTTCTCCATAGGGTGATAGCAGTCTGTTCTGCAGGGAGCTGGTCAATTGCCCAACTTGTTCTTGGCATAATAACTACAAAAAGAAAACATTCCAAGGCTGCTGTTGACCTGGGATGCTCCCACACCGTTCCAGTTTCATTGTGATTGGCAGGCCTATAGCCTTCAAGAGGGGCACACACACACACACACACACACACACACACACACACACACACGTACACGTGAAGTTTATTTTCACACTATTCTACTAGAGAGAGGAAGTGGGGTATATAGCCAGGCAATTGACTTTGAATCTATAGCTCAGCTTCCCTGCAACAAGAGGACGAAAATTTTCAATTCACTAGGAATAAGTACGTCCTAGGGAACTGGAATGATAAAATTAATTTCATGAGAGACTAATTTATCAGTTTTAATGTCAAGCATATAATTTTATTTGGGAGAAAAGAAATGACTACATAATCAAAATGACCACATGGCCACGTTATTCTCAGCAGCACACATTTAAAAATCATCACATAAGTGACAGCTTTTTCCCTGTGTCCTTAGATTTTCAGAATATCCACAGCTTGAAGCAGTTGACCTTCAAGTATGGACAAAATCAATAGACTCTTACTCAAAGGCATTCATTATATAGAACAAATAATTAGAATGCACGATGAGATTTATATTCTAATTCAGTTCAAGGTAAAAACTAATCATTAATGACATTTTTTTAGGAAAATATATATGCCTTGCATTTTTTTCAATTAGCATATTGTAGAAATAAAATCCACTGATTCCACAAATCTATGCCAGGCTTCTAGCTGGTATAAAATAATAGAAAAATTTGTCAATTATCCAACTCATTATGTCAGTGTATGACAGCCAAACCAAATGATCCCAGTCCCTAGTGAGCATTCCTAACTGAATTGAATAGATAATAGCCGTGCTAATTCAATAAATTTTCTTGGAATATAAACATTTCTGTATTTATTTCATTAATTCATTAATGCAAACATCTCGGAATTGTTCATCTTGGGTTTCCAGAATAATGATGACAATAAACATTCATAAGAGCCAGCATTTATTGACTACTACTTAGTTTGACCCTGCCAGTGTGATAAGAGCTTTCTCTGCATCCTTATTCAATTTCCAACAAGGCTGTGAGGTAGTGCTCATACACACAACAGAAAGTGTAGCTTGCAGTTCCCAAATATCTCCTTACCTTTATCTGTGTAAACATTTTCAGACATATATTAGTCAGATAAAATTTCTGATCTTTTATATGTGGATTCTTTCTGACTGTTTTTCTTTCTCTCAAGAGCAAATGAATTTCCTTTTAGTCATCTTTATGTCATTTTTCTGATTCTCATATCCTTTCCATTTGTCTGATTGCTATCTTGAGTACAATGTCTGTCCCTGATGTTGAATGATACTAGTATCATAAATTTATATGTGATATTCAGAATGTTACATATAACTTAATTTCTTTGTATTTCATGGAAATTGCTATTTCTGTTAACTTTTAAGAAATAAAAAAATTGTATTTAAATATATCTAGTTGTGGTGAATTCTGTGTACCTGGATACAACAGGGAGCTTAAAGAAAGTATGGGGCAGAAATAGTTACTGGCATAAGTAGTGCTTAATGTTGACTAGGAATGATCCATAGAGAAACAGCCTCTCAATTAGCTATAGAATACCTAAGTTAAGGGAAGCCCAGACACACAAAAACCCAAATCATAAACATTGATAACAATTGGCTCTTGAATGTATAAAAACTTTGTTAACAATATACACATTCAAATGGCATATTGGAAGAGTTGTGCCTTCTCTGAATAATGGTTAGATTTAAGGGTTCCTTAGATTTTAGAAACTCATAAGATATTAGAAAGTAACATATAAAATGAGACAGCTTGTGTTCCATTTTAATTTTAATAACATTTTCTTTGTGATCATGTGAGATGAATTGAATTCTTATTTTACCTTATTTTTGTCACTTTACAATTTGTGACTAAAATAATTTACAATTGTTTGAATATTAACCAAAATGTAACTTAACATTATGGCATTAGTGAATGGAAATAGTATTTTAATCTAGTACATAGCAAGTATGTGATAAATGAAATAATTCATAAATAAAGAATTCTTTATTGACCTATATTTGGTAGACATTCCTTCTGAGCAGGTTCTGCAGATGTCTTTATTCCAGTGTCATGCTGTTTCAATTACTACCATTCTGTAGTACAGTTTGAAGTAGGGGAAGGTCATGCCTTCCATCTTCTTTTCCCCAAGGATTGCTTTAGATATTCAAGTGGTTTATATTCTATATGTATGAGACTATTACCTGAAGACAAGAGAAATGTGGTGGTTATGAGTGACCCACTGTTGGAAGCTCACCACAGTGTGGGGGAGAGGGCAGTTGGGACAAAGGAGGGAACACTATGACAATAATATAGTTGGAAATGATCACTCTAGACAAGAACTGAGTGTTGAAAGTAGGTGAAGGGGTATATATGAAAAATTTTCTGTCCTGTACAGAAAACAGTAATGTCTAAAAGTAAAAATAGAGAGAAAGAACAAGGAAGATAGATATATAGATAGAGAGGTGGGGGGAGAGAAGAAAAGTGCCCACCTTAGTGGGGTGGCAGGGAAGTGGGGGGTTGGAAGGAGGAAAACTGGGGACATTGGTGGTGAGAAATGTACACTGGTGAAGGACCAGGTTTTTGGAACACTGCATGACAAAATCCATATCATGAACAGCTTTATTATTGTGTACCTCACAATGATTTAACTTAAAAATATAAAGAATTTTTTTAAAAAACCGGTACAAAGAAGAAACATTTCTTTATGTTTAGGAGGGCTGACTCTCCTCTGAATAGTGCTGTAGAGACAGATACCAGGGGTACCTGACCCATAAGTATGTGAGTCTGTCTCGGCCCAAACAAAGTCAACAAAGGGAGACAGGGAGTCATCTGCTGAGAATGTGGTTGTCAGTTTTTGCAAAATAGGACATTCTGGTTCTGCTTTTCTTGTTTTTCTTGTTCTTCTTTTTTCTTGTTTTCCTTTCATTTTTAAAATTGAAATTCTGTGATTTATATTAGAGTTAGTGATGGTTTTTCATGCACATACTTCGAACACTGTAGCCATCACCAGTGTACCTAAGTCTTACCCTGAAGGAATATTTCTATTGTATTTGGACCATCACTGCTGAGGATGGGGGAAGAAAGGGCTACTCCCACAGATTGTTGTGCTTCATGTGGTCTTGAGAAGTACCCTGGGCTCCTGCATACAAAGCATTCATTCCAGCCCTTTGAGAGCTATGTCTCTTAGCTGTTTCTTAAGTACAGGTCGGGGGCTAAGACAAGGGTACAAGGTTGAAAAAAAAAACTTTGATTATTCAATTTAGCATTAAATAATGTCTTATTTCTGTAGGTATCACATAGCCCTTATGCGCAAAATTATCATTAATTAAGCCCAAACCTCTCATGAATCTCCTTACAGCGCCTCTTCACCCGCGAACAGGACATGAAGAAAAAGCATTGGCGGATTCACCATTAGAGTTTTTCATGAGCTACACATCAAAGCAGCGCCTACAAATGCCCAAGTCTCTTACCCATTTCATTATTTTCTAAAGTAGTTAAGTGGATAAATGTTTAGTTAAAAATGTAAAAATGGAGTAAAAATCTACTTATATTAGAAGTATCCTGCTTTACAGTTAATCAAAAGGTCAGACGGCCTTTTGTACTAAACAAATCTCATCAGGGTAGTTCATTAACACAATTAGACAAAATGCATTCTCAGTTTCAGCTATCTATTCATTTTAAGCACTTTCTGCCTTGCTTAATCAAATGTAACATGGGAGACTTTTCCTGGCTACATAATCAACATGTAAATTAAAATGCACAGGGATCTCCAAAGAATAAAAAGTTAATTATTTAATCGCTTTTCCCCCCTCTATGTATTCTGTTAAGAATGCTTAATTAAAAAGAGAAAAAGAAAAAG
The DNA here is from genome assembly GCF_027595985.1 of Sorex araneus. Taxonomy (NCBI): domain Eukaryota; kingdom Metazoa; phylum Chordata; class Mammalia; order Eulipotyphla; family Soricidae; genus Sorex; species Sorex araneus. The sequence continues at coordinate 165,768,592 of NC_073306.1, forward strand.
GAACAAGTATATCTTTAACATATGTTTATTTATCTTGTATAAAAATGTGACTATAATTAATATTAAAATAACATAGAATACTGAGTTTACAGCCTAGTTTTAATATTAAGGATTAGATTAATCAAAGAGTATTATATTAATTGAAAAACTTAATTGATGTGTTTCCACAAAATATCTAAGATAGTTTAAATAATATCTTATACAAAATTGATCATGAATTTATCAAGTAGTTTATCTGTGAGAACTAAAAACTATTCTAAGGATCAAAGACAAACTGAGAATTCATTTGATATTTTATTATAAAAGTTCATGAACAGTATACTTGGACTTTAATTTGTTACCCATTGGATTGTATGATACAATGAGCACAAGATGTGACCATTGATTCTGTCTATGTGAATTCTAACTGCAAGAGGTTATTGTGAATAAATTCATTTTCAGGTTTGATTTTCGAGTTTCTCATTACATTTGCATATTGTAAAAATTTTGAATTCACATAATGCTACAAATCTCTGACTTCTCTTTTTGTTTGCATAATTATGCATTATATAAATACATATATACTACATACCCTTGAGAAACTTTAAGTTGCTTATTTTCATAATGTGACTGATGTGATTTAAGTAAGTGAAATTTCACCAAATATTGTACAGTTGTTTACTTCACAAGCCATCTAGATATCTTCAACAATTACATAGAATTTTAACTTCAGAGATTCAAACCAGACTCACCTTAATATACTTTATTCAACTCCTATGAATTTAAAAAAATTCATAGGAGTTCAGAAACATCATTAAAAAATCTCTAGGATTCTATACTACATCAATATCCTTGCATTGTGTTCTTAGAAAAATGGGATGGCACATTGTATATTTGCATAAGGTGACATGGCATGTATATTTAAACAATAGACAATTTTTTTTTTTGCTTTTTGGGTCACAGCCAGCGATGCTCAGGGGTTACTCCTGGCTTTGCACTCAGGAATTACTCCTGGCGGTGCTTGGGGGACCATATTGGATGCCGGGGATTGAACCCGGGTCGGCTGCGTACAAGGCAAATGCCCTACCCGCTGTGCTATCGCTCCAGCCCCCAACAATAGATAATTTTAGTGGTCATCAAAGCTAGTTAATAATGGCCATAATTGGGGGCTGGAGAGATAGCACAGCGGGTAGGGCATTTGCCTTGCATGCGGCAGACCCGGGTTCAAATCCCAGTATCCCATATGGTTCCCTGAGCACGGCCAGGGGTGATTCCTGAGAGCAGAGCCAGGAGTAACCCCTGTGCATCGCCAGGTGTGACCCAAAAAGCAAAAAAAAAAAAAATGGCCATAATTAATTTTTATTCAATGACATTTAAGAATATCTGTCTGACTTGTAAGTATGATTAAAGTGTACATAATGAAGATACAATATGAACTTGCCCTTAAAAAATTTTTTTTTTTTTTTTACAGTGCTTCTTATTTATTTTTATTATAGTTTTTTTTTTTATAGTTTATTTTTAATTAGTGAGTCAACGTGAGGGTACAGTTACAGATTTATACATTTTTGTGCTCATGTTTCTCCCTTACAGAGTTTGATAACCCATCCCTTCACCAGTGCCCATTCTCCACCACCAGTAAACCCAACATCCCACCCCCCCTTCCCAGTCCCGTCTCCCCCCACCCCACCCTGCCACTATGGCAGGGAATTCCCTTTTGTTCTCTCTCTCTGGTTAGGTGTTGTGGTTTGCAATAAAGGTGTTGAGTGGCCATTGCGTTCAGTCTCTAGTCTATATTTGGCCCGCATCATCTTTCCCCCACATGACCAACAACCACATTTTACTTGCTGTTCCCTTCTCTGAGTTGCCCAGAGTGAGAGAACAGCCTCCAAGCCATGGTGACAACCTCCTGGTACTTATTTCTACTATTCTTGGGTGTTAGTCTTATAGTCTATTATTCTATATTCCACAGATGAGTGCAATCTTTCTATGTCTGTCTCTCTCTTTCTGACTCATTTCACTTAGCATGATACTTTCCATGTAGATCCACTTATATGCAAACGTCATGACCTCATTTTTTCTAACAGCTGCATAGTATTCCATTGTATATATGTACCAGAGTTTCTTCAACCAGTCATCTGTTCTAGGGCACTCGGGTTTTTTCCAGATTCTGGCTATTGTAAACAGTGCTGCGGTGAACATATAAGTGCATATGTCACTTCGACTATACTTTTTGGCTTTTCTGGGATATATTCCCAGCAGTGGTATTGCTGGGTCAAATGGGAGCTCAACCTCAAGTTTTTTGAGAGTCGTCCATACTGTTTTCCAAAAGGGCTGAACTAGCCGGCATTCCCACCAGCAGTGTAGAAGGGTCCCTTTCTCCCCACATCCTCTCCAACAGCGGTTGCTTTTGTTCTTTTGGATGTGTGCTAGCCTCTGTGGTGTGAGGTGGTATCTCATGGTTGTTTTGATCTGCATCTCTCTGACGATTAGTGATGTAGAGCACTTTTTCATGTGTCTTTTGGCCATTCGTATCTCTTCTTTGGTAAAGTTTCTGTTCATTTCTTCGCCCCATTTTTTGATGGGGTTGGATGTTTTCTTCTTGTAGAGTTCAACCAGTGCTTTATATACCCTTGATATCAACCCCTTATCTGATGGGTATTGTGTAAATATCCTTTCCCATTCTGTAGATAGTCTTTGTATTCTGGTCGCTGTTTCTTTTGCGGTGCAGAAGCTTTTTAGTTTAATGTAGTCCCATTTGTTGATCTCTATTTTTACTAGATTGCTTAGTTCCGTGTCATCTTTGAAGATACCTTTATCTTCAATATCCTGGAGGGTTTTGCCTACCTTGTCTTCAATGTACCTTATGGTTTGTGGTCTGATGTTGAGGTCTTTAATCCATTTTGATCTGACTTTTGTGCATGGTGACAGATCGAGTTCTAAGCCCATTTTTTTGCATGTGGTTGTCCAGTTGTGCCAGCACCATTTGTTAAAGAGACTTTCCTTGCTCCACTTCACATCTCTTGCACCTTTATCAAAGATTAGATGATCATACATTTGAGGTTGTGTGTGGGGATATTCCACCCTGTTCCATTGGTCTGCAGTTCTGCTTTTGTTCCAGTACCATGCTGTTTTAATTGTTACCGCTTTGTAGTAGAGTTTAAGGTTGGGAAGGGTGATGCCTCCCATCATCTTTTTCCCAAGAATTGTTTTAGCTATCCGTGGGCGTTTATTGTTCCATATAAATTTCAGGATTGCTTGCTCCGCTTCTTTGAAGAATGCCATGGGTATCCCCATAGGGATCGCGTTAAATCTGTATAATGCTTTGGGGAGTATTGCCATTTTGACAATGTTTATTCTCCCTATCCATGAGCAGGGGATATTTTTCCATTTCCTCATGTCCTCTTTTATTTCATGAAGTAGCGTTTTATAGTTTTCTTTGTAGAGGTCCTTTACTTCTTTAGTTAAGCTGATTCCAAGGTATTTGATTTTCTGGGGCACAATTGTGAATGGGATTGCTTTTTTCATGTCCCTTTCCTCTGTCTCATTGTTTGCATATAGGAAGGCCATGGATTTTTGGGTATTGATTTTATAGCCTGCGACTTTACTGTATAGGTCAATTGTTTCTAAGAGTTTCTTACTAGAGCTTTTAGGTTTCTCTAGGTATAGTATCATATCGTCTGCGAATAGTGAGAGCTTGATTTCTTCCTTTCCAATCTGAATCCCCTTAATATCTTTTTCTTGCCTGATGGCTATTGCTAATACTTCCAGTACTATATTAAAGAGAAGTGGTGAGAGTGGACATCCTTGTCTTGTCCCCGATCTCAGAGGAAAAGCCCTTAGTTTTTCTCCATTGATGATAATGCTCGCCATAGGTTCATGGTAGATGGCTTTGACTATCTTGAGAAAAGTTCCTCCAAAACCCATTTTGGTGAGAGTTTTTATCATGAATGGGTGTTGGATCTTGTCAAATGCTTTTTCTGCATCTATGGATATGATCATATGGTTTTTATCTTTACTTTTGTTGATGTGATGGATTATGTTGATTGATTTCCGAATGTTAAACCAACCTTGCATCCCTGGGATGAATCCCACTTGGTCATGGTGTATGATCTTTTTGATGAGTTGTTGGATTCTATTTGCTAGTATTTTGTTGAGAATCTTCGCATCGGTATTCATCAAGGATATTGGTCTATAGTTTTCTTTGTTAGTGGTGTCTTTGTTTGCTTTTGGTATTAGGGAGATATGTGCCTCATAGAAACTGTTCGGAAGGGTTCCTGTCTTTTCGATTTCCTGGAAAAGCTTAAGGAGAACTGGCAACAAGTCTTCTTTGAATGTTTGGAAGAATTCGCCAGTGAATCCGTCTGGACCTGGGCTTTTGTTTTTGGGGAGACTTTTGATTACAGTTTCTATTTCCTTGATATTTATGGGCCTATTCAGGTATTTCACGTCTTCGTGGCTCAGTCTTGGGAGGTTGTAGGAGTCAAGGAATTCATCCATTTCTTTTAGGTTCTCTTGTTTTGTGGCATACAGACTTTCAAAGTAGTCTCTGATGATCCTTTGAATCTCCTTGGTTTCTGTTGTGATGTCCCCCTTTTCATTTCTGATTCGGTTTATTAGGGTTTTCTCTCTTTCTTTCTTTGTGAGTCTTGCTAGCGGTTTATCAATCTTATTTATTTTCTCGAAGAACCAGCTCTTTGTTTCATTGATCTTATGGATTGTTTTTCGGGTTTCCATATCGTTAATTTCTGCTCTAAGTTTTATTATTTCTTTCCTTCGATCTGGTTTGGGTTCCTTTTGCTGGTCCTCTTCTAAGATCTTGAGCTGCGAAGTCAAACTATCTATATAGGCCCTTTCTTCCTTTCTGAGGAAGGCTTGCAGAGCTATAAATTTTCCCCTTAACACAGCTTTAGCTGCGTCCCATAGGTTCTGGTAGCTTGTGTCTTCATTCTCATTTGTTTCGAGGTATCTCTTAATTTCTTTCTTGATTTCCTCCGTGACCCACTCATTGTTCAATAGTGAGTTGTTTAATTTCCAAGTGTTTGATTTGGTTCTCCGAGTCTGTGCATGATTAACTTCCATCTTCAGTGCATCATGGTCTGAAAAGATAGTTGATACAATTTCTATCTTTCCAATTCTATTAAGGTATAACTTGTGGCCCAGAACATGGTCTATTTTGGAAAATGTTCCGTGTGCACTGGAAAAGAATGTGTATTCTTTCTTTTGGGGGTATATAGCCCTGTATAGGTCTATTAGCCCTGTCTCCTCCATTTCTTCCTTCAGGGCCTTCGTTTCCTTGCTGAGTGTTGTTCTTGTCCATCTATCCAGAGGTGATAAGGCAGTGTTGAAATCTCCAACTACTATCGTGGTGCTAGTTATGTCCTCCTTAAATTCTGTTAGGAGTTCTTTTAAGTATTTCGCTGGTCGTTCATTAGGTGCGTATACATTTAGGAGTGTGATTTCTTCCTGTTGCACATATCCCTTGATGAATATAAAATGACCTTTGCTGTCTCTTCTGATCTTTTTCAGCCTGAAATCAATGCTATCGGATACTAGTATGGCTACCCCTGCTTTTTTTTTGAGGGGGCTGTTTGCTTGCAGGATTGTTTTCCATCCTTTGATTTTTAGTCTGTGTTTGTTCCGGCTATTCAGATGTGTTTCTTGTAGGCAGCAGAAGGTTGGGTTTAGTTTCCGAATCCATTTTGCCACTCTATGCCTCTTGATTGGTGCATTTAGCCCGTTAACATTAAGAGAGATTATTGTCATTGGATTTTGTGCCATTTTTCTGTAGGGTTTGTTGTTCTTATAGGTCTTTTTCCTTGACTTATAGTAGCCCTTTGAGTCCTTCTTTTAAATTTGGTCTTGAGTCTATGAAGTTCCTGAGCTGTTGCTTGTCCATGAAATAATGTATGGTTCCTTCAAGTTTAACTGAGAGTTTAGCCGGGTAGAGTATTCTTGGTGAGGCATTCATTTCCTGAAGTTTTTTCACTATATCCCACCATTGTCTTCGGGCTTGGAGGGTTTCTTCTGATAGGTCTGCTGTGAATCTAAGGGGTGCGCCTTTGTATATGATCTCCTTCTTTGATCTTGCTGCTTGCAGTATTGTGTCTCTATCCACGGCATCCATCATTCTGACTATGATATGCCTTGGGGATTTTCTATTTGGGTCCCTTTTAGCTGGCATCCTTCGGACTCCTTGTATCTGGATGTCCACATTCTCTAGCTCTGGGAATTTTTTAGCAATGATGTCTTTAATGGTGTTTTTTTCATTGGGATTGGTTCCGTGTGGTTCCGGCACTCCTATGATTCTTATGTTGTTTCTCCTGAGGTCGTCCCCTAGGACTCTAACTCGCTCTAGAGCCATTTTGAGGTCTTTTGCCATTATTTGCTGTTGTCTATATGCTTTGTGCAGCTCATCTTCAAGTTCACTGATTCTGTCTTCGGCTGTAGTCATTCTACTATTGAGGGCTCCTACGGAGATTTTCATTTCATCTACTGATTCTTTTAGTTGTGTGACTTCTGTTCGTAGCTTTGAAATTTCTGCTCTCATTTCTTCCTGGATTATCTTGGTGGAGCGTTCCAACGCGGCATCCATATCCTCCCTTAATTTATTGGATGTTCGTTCCATAGTTGTGTTGAGTTCATGAATCATCCTCACAATTTCCTCTCTGAATTCTCTATCTGAGAGGAGGGTGTATTTCTGGGAGGTCGCTGCTGAGGTTAGTGAGATATTTTCTTGGCTCTCTCCTAGTGGTGGGGATTTTCTCAGTTTCTTCATGTTGTTATGGGCTTTCCTATCTGGAGCTCTCGTTAACTTGGGAGGAACCTCGACTAAAGATTTTTGGTTATGCTCTTTTGACAAAGTACTTTTCCGTGCAAGTTGATGTGTTCATTGACAGTTTTTGTGAAGTTAGGATAGGCTAGGTTAGTTGAGTATCAACATATAGTAACTAAGATGATGAGGGAGTTCTTCGGAGAAATGGGTTCAATCAATTGTAGCCAAAGGACAATGCGTGGAATGGTAAGAAAAATATCTGCGGCCGCTCTGGAAACAGGCCACGCCCACTTTTAAGGCCACGCCCCCAAATAACAGGACACGCCCCTAACCTTTTCAGACACGGGAGGGCGGGATCAGGCGCGGTGGGCGAATGACTGGGACCTGCCCGGCGGGGAGGGGGTGCTCCGAGCTGTCCCGCTGCCGCGGGCGGGCACGGGACGCAGGGGGCGCTTTTCCAGGTGGCACAGGGTCTCCAAGGGGAAGAGCCAATATACCTGTCGGACACGGGAGGGCGGGATCAGGCGCGGTGGGCGAATGACTGGGACCTGCCCGGCGGGGAGGGGGTGCTCCGAGCTGTCCCGCTGCCGCGGGCGGGCACGGGACGCAGGGGGCGCTTTTCCAGGTGGCACAGGGTCTCCAAGGGGAAGAGCCAATATACCTGTCGGACACGGGAGGGCGGGATCAGGCGCGGTGGGCGAATGACTGGGACCTGCCCGGCGGGGAGGGGGTGCTCCGAGCTGTCCCGCTGCCGCGGGCGGGCACGGGACACGGGGGGCGCTTTTCCAGGTGGCACAGGGTCTCCAAGGGGAAGAGCCAATATACCTGTCGGACACGGGAGGGCGGGATCAGGCGCGGTGGGCGAATGACTGGGACCTGCCCGGCGGGGAGGGGGTGCTCCGAGCTGTCCCGCTGCCGCGGGCGGGCACGGGACGCAGGGGGCGCTTTTCCAGGTGGCACAGGGTCTCCAAGGGGAAGAGCCAATATACCTGTCGGACACGGGAGGGCGGGATCAGGCGCGGTGGGCGAATGACTGGGACCTGCCCGGCGGGGAGGGGGTGCTCCGAGCTGTCCCGCTGCCGCGGGCGGGCACGGGACGCAGGGGGCGCTTTTCCAGGTGGCCGCCCTTAAAAAAATTTTAATTAAAAAGGAGAAAAAAATATCAGGCAACTGCAAGGGAATATATTAGGGTGGCAAGAACAAAACTAAGCCTCAATTTTTTTCCTTAATTAGTTACAGTGGAAAATATTAGCATAATGACTTAAATATATAGCTCACATTTACTAAAAGATAAGATAGTCCAACTGCAAATTTGAATATATGCATGTGCTTGTAGTTTCATGCACACACACATATATATACTTGCACTATTTTTATATTTATTGTACCACTGTATCACTTTCGTCTCATTGCCCATCAATTTGTTCGAGTGGATGCCAGTAAGATCTCCTGTTGCATTCATGGTCAGAAAAATGAGACCCATTACTGTTACTGTTTTTGGCATATTGAATATGCCATGGATAGCTTGCCAGGCTCTGCCTTGCAAGATTCTGCGTCACTCTCTTCCAGGAGCATTGTTTTATAGTCTCTAGAACTTGGCCATTGATGAGATTTAATAGTGCCAGGGCAGTTTGTGGGTGTGACTGCCAAGCTACTGGAAAACTGGGGTCTGGGTGGAGGAGGCCAGTCCTGATTTGAGCAGGCTTGGAGATCTCAGCCATGGGTCCCTAATACCTGGGTTCCTCTGCCGGTCTCTTCCTGTATGGGGCTCTTCTGAGCATGTGGAGGATGGCCTTGAGCATGGCCGTGGCTGGGTTCCAGAGGTCTTTGGATGCTGGAGTTCTGCTTGGGGCAGGGAGGGAGATTCAACCAGCACCCCCTCTGAGGGATCCCCAGTGAATACAGCCTGGTGCAGGGAAAGGAGATTCTGCATTGCTCTCTTTCGGGAGCTTTGTTTTATAGTCCCTGGATCTTGGCCATTGATGGGATTACATGGCACCGGGGGCGGTTTGTGGGTATGATGGCCAAGCTACTGAAAAAATGGGGATATGGTTGGAGGAGGCCCAGTCCCAAGCTGAGCAGGCTTGAAGATCTCATCCACGAGTCCCGTGTACCTAGGTTCCTCTGACTGTTCCTTCATGGATGAGGCTCATCCGAACAAGTGGAGAGTGGCCTTGAGTATAGCAGCAGTTGTTATTGTATATAATAACAAAAAATATTCTTGGTATATTATCATAAAATAGTGGAGCAGTGAGACCGTAGCTCAATCTTTGCATACAGTAGGCCTTGGAGTCTATCCACAAATATCCCATGTTCCCCTGAGCATCAAAGAGGTGATCCCTGAGCATCTGTCTGGGGCTAACTTTGAGAACAGTTGGGTGTGGCCCACCAAAAAGAACCAAAATAAGAAGAAAAGTATCATAAGACAGCTAAGTAGAAAATATATAAATATTTAGAAAATAACTAGATATTTGGGCTGGAGTGATAGGACAGCGGGTAGAGTATTTGCCTTGCATGCAGCTGACCAGAGTTTGATTCCTCTGTTCCTCTCGGAAAGCCTTGCAAGCTACTGAAAGTATCTCACCCACACGGCAGAGCCTGCCAAACTACCCGAGGCCGATGTGCCAAAAACAGTAACAAGTCTCACAATGGAGACGTTACTGGGGCCCTCTAATTAAATCAATGAGCAGTGGGATGACCGTGACAGTGACAATTAGATATTTATGTTACGTTACTTATTTTCAGTAGTAACACTATAATCTGAAAATAATTTTTATTTCCACTATATAGCCTAGGAATTAGAATCATAGAGTTTAAATACACTTATTTTGCATGATGTTATATTGCTTCCTAATAAACTAAAGGAGTAGCCTTTGAGTAGGAAATATAATTTCATCAATTTTTTTTCCAAAAACAAGGACTTAAAAATAAACATTCAGAAAATTATGTTTCGTGTTTACATAGTAAAGAGAACCATTTATTTCTGGGAGAACGTAAGCAGATGATCAAATGTACTAGAAAGCGTTGTGAAATTTCAGATTAACTATGAAAGAAGTGGATTTTTGTTATTGTTCGTTATTTGCACTTATAAATATTCATGCATTTCTCCATTATACACAGAACCAGCAGGGACTCTAATAAATATTTTGTGCTTGTGTTTGTGTGTGTGTGTTTGTGTGTGTGATTAATCAAGTTAAGAAATATTAAGGCAATGTGGCTGGGGCAATAGCACAGTGGGTAGGGTGTTTCCCTTGAATGCGGCCAACCTGGGTTCAAATCCCATCATCCCATATGATCCCCCAGCACTGCCCGGAGTAATTTCTGAGTGCGTGAGCCAGGAGTAACCCCAGTGAGTCGCCAGTGTGACTCAAAAAGAAAAAAAAAAGAAATATTAAGGTAAAAAGAGCAGCATATATCATCAATGGATTATTTGTGTAGTCCATATTAAAAAAATATATATAGTGCATTTATTAACAGGGGCTTCCCTTATACTCATTTCACCTTTAATAGTTAATTTCGAGGAGGAGCAGTGTGTTATCTGTGCCTCCTCAATGTTCACATCCACTGACAAAGAAGTTAATTACAAAAACTTTCCAATTGGTATAAAAGCCATGGCTTTGTAATATTTACCCAAATAAACAACATTCTTCAGACAAAAACAGGCAGTTTTACTAATGAAAAATGTAAATTGTAGCTTCATGTGTTATTCATGAATGCCATGATACTACAATTGTTTTTTTCAAGTGTTTGGCTTCTGTGAAAAGCATCTTGGGCAATGACATTGAATTTTGACTACTGAATGTAAGAAATAATGATCTAAATGCACTGTAATCTCTGAGGAATTAAGTCTATTATGCCATATTTTGGAAAATATTTGTTTTGTTAAATTATTTAGGGCAAAGTATCTAGAATTTAGAATTAAAAATTATATTTCATAAAAAAGATAATAGTTATACCAGTTTATTATTAACACATTTAAGCACAATTTTCTACATCATGTGTGAGTAGTAGACCAAAACTACATATTTAATGGAATCCATCACTGTATCACTGTTATCCTATTGATCATTGACTTGCTCGAATGGGCCCAGGAACGTTTCCATTCATCCTAGCCCTGAGATTAGCAGCCTCTCTTTACTTGTCCTTCACAATGGTGCTGCATTAGAGGGTTTTCAGGGTCAGGGGAATAAGACCCATCATTGTTCCTGTATTTGAATAAACCACAGGCAGCTTGCCAGGCTCTTCCTTGTGCAGGCAGTAAACTCTCGGTGGCTTGCCAGGTTCTCCAAGAGGGAGAACTATCAGATATTGGGTGGCTGAATTGAAGCCGCACTTATGGGAGCTTGGTTTTATAGTCTCTGGATGTTGGCCAATGATGGGAATACACAGCTCCAGGGGCAGTTTCTGGGTGTGACTGCCTAGCTATTGGAAAATGGGGAATCTGGGTGGAAGAGACCCAGTCACGAGTCGAACAGCCTTGGAGATCTTGGCCCCAGGTCGGGCACATCTGGGTTCCTCTGCTGGTTCCTTCATGACTAAGACTCATCCGGACATGTGAAAAGTGGCCTTGAGCATGGCTGTGGCTGGGTTCTGGAAGTCTTCAACTGCTGGGACTCTGCTCCATATGGAGTGGAATCCATATGGGCATTATTAATTGCAAATATGAGTAACAACATGCATTTTCCCCTTTTTTCTCAATTAAGATTCATTACTAAAAGTCCTTTATTTTAAACTGTCCCCTGATTATGATTTCTATGTGGAAAAAAGTTCAATGTAAATGATATGAAGCAGCAAAGATTTCTTCAGAAATGACTGCACTATTGCATCTCTCACTAGGCAAATAGGTATATTTCGAGCATAGAGATAAGAAGACTTTTAAAACTTCTTATACTTTTTGGTTAGTGTTGTTTAACATATATGGGTATATCAGTCAAAATAATTTCCTTCTATTTCTTAAAATTAACCAATTATAATTCCTTCACTCTTTGTAGTGATCCCAAATTTTCATTAACATTTACCATTTACTTGGTCAATTGCGTTCTTAAAATGATGAAACAATGAAGAACAGTAATTAAGTTCTGGGACATGCTTCTCTGGAAAATGAACATATTCAAGCTGAGGGAAACTACTGTCAATCAATGGGGGGCATTATATTTTATCCCTATGAATTAGAGAAGTGGCCTATGAGAAGTTAATAAATGTTTTGTATTGAATCTATCCAACATAAGATTGCAAAGTGATATTGATGAAATCAGTTAGTAGAAACTTTCTAGAAAATATTACCTGCGATACTGAATATGTCACTCAGGAGTCTTTCTCACTTGAGCTTCATTGCTTCTTTGGAAGATGACTTTCAATTATTTCTGAAAATTCAAAAATTATGCTATAACTACTGAAACCTTTGTAGGAGCAAACCATCTTAACTCCTTCCCAGTTAGGGAAATGCTGATGAAGTCCTCTCTTCATGAACTGACAGATCACTGAACTCCATCTCGAGACACAGGCCCGTACTCCTAGAGATCTTTGAATGGGTAGAATGAGCAGTGAGATGCATCTCACACGTGCAGAAATAGGGATTTTAGACATGTTTTATAACTTAAGCTGCTGCAGAGCTCTCCTTGAGTTTGGGACTTTAAAAGTTTCTGTTTTTCATGATATTGTCTATTTTAGACTTCTAAATAGAGATGTAAATATTGCAATGATGTGTGTGCATTTGTGTGTGAGAGAGTGAGAGAGCTCTGTATATATATATAACATATATAGAGAGATATATAGAGAGATTATATATAGATATCTATATATATAGAGAGAGAAAGAATGGATAAAGAAGAAGAAAAAGACAGAAAACAGCAGAGGGGTGTTTAAGAAAAACATAAAAAAGTGATACATAGAGACAATGGCAAAGTGACTGTTTTCCTCTATGCTGTATGGCTCAGAGGAGTATATTGTTCACATTTAATATGAAATATGAAAGTGATAGTGCAGTAGACATGATATTTACCTCGTGTGGGCTAAGCTGAGTTGGATCCCCTCTTCTAAATGTGGTACCTCAGGTCTACTGGGAATAATCTCTGAGAATAGAGCCAGGATTGAGTCCTGATCAATGTTGGGGTGGCCCCCCAAACTAAAACAAAAATATATAATATACTTTTTACTTCTTTTATTTAATTACAGTGATTAGATTGATCTCTTATGCCTTACAATGGATCTTTGGGAAAGCCTACCACAAAAAAAAAAAAAACTTTTAGCAGAATATAAAGAGGCAGATGATGATCCCTATTTAAGTTTCAAGAAACATCAAAATTAACTCTTTGTAAGCTGCTGTCAGATGTAATCATGACCAATCAAATGTGGTATTAAGATTCCAAAGTCATGTTATCCATTTATCCATTTTGCATTATTTTTAGATTCTCTCTCTCTCTCTCTCTATATATATGTATATATATATATATATACATTATTTCATGGACTTGAAAAAAAATAAATAACATTGCATCAACTTCTGGTACAACTAGGACCTCTATGAGCTCCAAAATGAAAATAATGCTTTCCCTGGTAAACATGTGCCCAAATTCACAACAAATTAGATTGAACCTGCCAATCATAGTGGCTGATGCAAGTACCACAGCCAGAAATGTGATTGCCCAAAAAGCAGTGTTTGGCCCTCTGCCATCACCATGAAAACACAGGCAAGGAAGGAAATGGGTGAAAAATAAAGCAACCCCCAACCCCCACAATTAGTTATAACTCTCACCCAAAATTTGGGAACACATTTACTGAAATGTACAATGCCAAATATCTATTCATTTTTAAAATAATTTTAAAACAATATTTACATTTTGATTAAATCACAGTGAGATACACATTACAAAATTGTTCATAATTGGGTTTCAGTCATGTTCATAATGTTCCAATACTTGTCCGTTCACCAGTGTGCATTTCCCACCACCAATGTCCTCAGTTTCTCTCTCTCTCTATCTCACTCTCTCTCACACTCCCTTTCTCTTTCTCCCTCTCCCCCCTCTTTCTTTCTCTCTCTCAGTTTGGGCGCTACTGGTTACAATGATACTGAGATATTGAATGGTTATCAGGCTATCTGACCTTCTTTTAATGTGATTCAAATTTACTCATCAGTCTACAAAACATTTTAAACATTTGATTTGATATGGAGATGAAAGTTGTAACAATAGCTGTTTCTCTTAGTTTTTAGTTTTTAGAGATGAATAAATTCTAACACTTAATAACAACAATTTTCTATGTGTCATCAACTACAATACAGTAAATTATAACTTAAAGTAAATATGTCCATGTTTATCAGTTATTTGTCTGATTAAGCTACAATAAATATACAACCCATTCTGAATGTATTTATTTGAAAGGCAATATTGATTACAAAATATATTAAAATCAAAGTGTAAGACATTTTTATTTAAGGTAGCTAAGAATGACTATTTGTTTTCAATATAATTAAACAAGGGATCAAAAAATAAAATATAAAATTTACAGTTAAAGAAAGTGCAAGAGAGTAATAAAAGGAGGGTTTTAGTGCAATGATTATCTGAGTTTATATAGACTAGGTTTAACAAAACTTTGCTAGACATTTTTGTTAAAGTTCAATTTTGGCTTGTACTTGTGATAAACCTGGTGATGCTTAGGACCTACTCTTGGTTTACGCTCAGAGATTATTACTTATAGTGCTCAGGGAACCACATACAGGGCTGGGAATTGAACTGAGGTTGGTCATCTTAGAACCTGTACTATTTCCTGGCCTAAGCTCAATTTTTTTTAAATCTAGTACAGAATAACTATATCAGAGATAAATATACTACTTCACATTTGTAAAAAATAATGTCAGCTATATTCTGTAGCACTGTAGCACTGTCGTCCCATTGTTCATAGATTTGTTCGAGCGGGCATAAGTAACATCTCCATTGTGAAACTTGTTGTTACTGTTTTTGACATATCGAATATGCCACAGGTAGCTTGCCAGGTTCTGCTGTAAGGGTAGAATACTCTTGGTACCTTGCAGGGATCTCCGAGAGGGACGAAGGAAGTGAACCCGGGTGGGCCTCATGCAAGGCAAATGCCCTACCTGCTGTACTATTGATCCAGTCCTATATTCAGTAACACAAATTATTAAAATTCAAATCCATTTCCAGATGTGTGAGCACATTCACTCATATATATTCTATGTGGTTTAACCTTAATTTTGGGTGTATCAGCATTCACTTCAAGCAATCTTAGTATCTTTTGGGTACCTGTGGTATACCAAAGTATTCCTATGTCACCAAAGGAGATAGAATGTATTTTCCCTATCCTTAGGTAACTGATTTCCTTAAAAAACAGGAAGACATGCAACTTTACAATATTAAGTTTGAATTAAATACAAATCAGTATGAGAAAACAGGAACAAAGACGATTAATTCTGCCTAGGGCTTGTCCTCACCCATATCCTCTCAACTGCTTTTGCAGACCACAATGTAATTATAACCTCAAGTAATTTTACTTTCTTATCCAATTACTACTTTCAAGAACACTCTGTATCCATAGATACAGTCTTTTTCTTGGTTTGACTAATGTCCTTTCTTTTCACAAGAAATAATTGGTCTTTACATTGTTCTCTACAATGCTTGTGCATCTATCATTTCTCTTACTATTGATACTTTCCTTAATCGCTACAGAGACTACCTAGGAAAAACCTAAGTCTAGCATAATTCAACAATTTAATTTTTGACTAGAAATAATAAAATTCAGCCAAAAACCTCTCGTGCACAAAAATACAAGGTTCTTGGGTTTAATTTATTCTTTTGCATAATGTTAAATATTTTATTTATTCTATAATACATAGTTACATAAATGTGTATGATCCTCAAAGCCATATTTCCAAATGAACTTCACTTTTCATTATACAGTGGGCATCTCTGATTGAATTTTCTTTAACCATTTCATAATAATGCATTACAAATTATTTCTTTAACAAATTCACTGTCTAGTCAGTAAAGGTAGTCTAGTCAGGATGGCTCTTGAATCAAATAATTGAAAAAATATTGGTATGGAATTATCAGACTTAAATATTTTTACTTTTCATCACAGTATAACTTCCACAAAAGAACATATTTAAACTTTCTCAGTTCTAAGACTCAAATTCCACATATAATATTTACACATCTTAAAAAAGCTCATGTAAATATAGTGAATTTTTTTAAAAAAGTATTTCTGGTAAGTGCAATTTATATTTAAAATAAACATACTGAGGGAAGTGAATCCACCTATGCACCCCAACAGACCACCCGTAGCTGAAATCCTCCAGAACCCAAATGCCACCATGCTAGTGGCTGATCTCTACAGGTTCCAGATGAGCCTTACATGAGAATGAATCTGCTAAAAAAACTCACGTAGCAGGTTTTGTGATCAAAATTTTCAAGCTCTCACTGAGATGGTAATGGGCAACTTCCCTCAATCTCCCTGTTTTTCTGGGAGCCTGACAGTAACACCCATGAACTGGCTTTGGCATCATATAAGCTCATTAGCTAAGGCCACGATGAACAGACTCACAAATAAATCTCAGAAGAGAGCAACAAGGTGCAGAGATGCCTCCAGACTCCAGTTGTTTCACCCTATTTAAAATGTAAGAATTCCTGAAGGACAAGGCCACGGCAACTCATCCTCTTTTCCACTGAATGTACCAAGAGTAGTAGCACACCACATTTAATGGGGTGTAAAGCAGAATGCAACAATTCTCAATCAATATCTATCTATCTATCTATCTATCTATCTATCTATCTATCTATCTATCTATCTATCTATCTATCTATCTATCTTGGACTGGAGCGATAGCACAGTGGGTAGGTCATTTGCCTTGCACACAGCCGACCTCGGTTCAATTAATCTGTCCCTCTCAGAGAGTCCGGCAAGCTACCAAGAATATTTCACCGGCATGGAAGAGCCTGGCAAGCTACCTGTGACGAATCCGTATCTGATATGCCAAAAACAGTAAGAACAAGTGTCACAACAGAAACATTACTGATGCCCACTTAAGCAAATCGATGAACAATGGGATGACAGTGCTACAGTGCGTATATGTATTAGCACACAAGGCTCAATCTGTAACAACTTGTTAATAATCTTTTATTACAAGGGCTTAATGCCTCGAGGGTGAGATACAGTCTTCACACATTTTCCTCTAAGGAAACATTTTGTATCATTTTTTGTGGATTATTCATAACAAGAAATATAAAATAAATTATTTACCACCTGCTTTTGATGCACCAGGTTTGGGTGGTGGTGGGAAAATTTAAAATAATGGTGATGGGAAAGTGTAATGGTGGTGGGATTGAATGGTGGTCAGATTGATATTCGACTATTGAACATAAAAAATTATTGTGAACAACTTTATACAAATAAAATTCAATTCAAAAATAAAATAAAATAAATGTTCTTTAGGGGTCCTGAGTAATAATATATCAGTCTTCTCTGTATGCAGACTGACCCAAATTTAATCCCCTATACCCCTCAGATTCCTTTTAGCAGTAGTCCTGAAGCAAAATGAGTTGTAAGCCCTGAGTACTTCAGGGTTTGGCTCCAAAATAAAATTAAAAAAATAAAACCATACACTACAGCAGTGCTAATCTATCAGCAAAATTATACCCATTAATTGTCAGGTAAGACATGCAAAATTCAGTTAACTATACTGAGTTTTCTTTATATTTGTGGGGTAATTGTTTGGAAACTGCTGTTTTATTTAATTTTCTGATTTGCTATCATTTAAAGTAAAAGAAAATTTGAATTCATTCAAACCACTTGTGCATGTTTTAATTTTGAGATGTTTTTCTTTTTCTTCGCTTTATTTTTTTTTTCTTTTTGGATCACACCTGACGATAGACAGGGGTTACTCCTGGCTCTGCACTCAGGAATTACTCCTGGTGGTGCTCGGGGAACTATATGGGATGCTGGGATTCAAACCTGGGTCAGCTGTGTGCAACGCCCTACCTGCTGTGCTATCACTCCAGCCCTTGACATGTTTTTCAAGAGAAAATCATATATTTGGTCAAAGATTCTTTAAAAGGAAAGGCACTAATTTTCCACACCTAATACGTTTAATCAAATCATGTGTCCTTGGACCATGATTTACCGCACGCTCAAGCAGGTTGTTTTTGTATATTTTATACACCAGTATACTATAAAGGCCTAGACAGCTTCTCAGTACACCTTAAACAATGACTAAAATTGATTAAATGACTAAATAATGTTAATAAAATAGCCTACAATTAACTAGGGTTTTATTTTATTTATTGACAAATTTATTTGAAATTAATAATTTTATAATAGACTGATACCAAAAATTTGGGCATAAAACAAAATATAACCTCCAACAAAAACTACCTTGAATATTAATTCACAGTTTGAAATTTGTTTGGATTTACAGCATTCTCAAGGATTCACCAATGTTTAAAGAAAATCTTACAGTCTTAGTATCATATGAATAAAAGTACTGAAATCATCACTCAAGGTATTGCTTCTTCCAGGAATCAAAAGGCAACAGAAAATGCAAATATTAAAAGTATATGTTAAAGTTAATAATTATTAGAGAAAAGTGAGAAACTCTGAAGTATATTTGTTTAGATCACGGAAGTTTTGATTTAGAGTTAACAAGTTAAGTTAGAGGTCATTTACTCAAATCTTAGAAGTGAGGAAATGACTTCAGTTATACACATTTGGATACATCTTCATTTATTTGAATTCTGAATATTTTACTCAAAACCTAGATTTACTATTATTTCACTTGACTTTTATTAGAAAGAATGTACAAATAATTGGGAAGGTAATATATTTATGAATGGCTCTAGGATACTTGAAGACCCAGAAGTATCTTTTTTCCTTGTTGTTCAGAAAAAAATCTGATTATATTTAGTGTGATTATAATGCTCTTTATAACCAGGCATAGTAGTCCTATTTAAATGCACATGCACATTCATGAGTCATGAGATAAATAGGGAAACACAGAAGACTATAAAAATGATCATAGGGAGAAAATGAAGACACCATGGGGATGAGGTGCGGGGGCGCATAAAAAGAAGCAGTTCATTTTGAGGAATCTAAGAGAGAAACACTGAGCAAAAGAAAAAGATAAAAGTACAAGGCGTAGCAAGTGGATGGGAAAATGGAAATTCCAGGAAAGAGAAAAAACTTACTCTTGGGGCACTATATAATGCTTTAGTCTTTACTGAAGGCAATTCTAAGAGAACTGCTAGTGTCAAGGCCTTCCTTCCTTCTTCCTTCCTTCCTTCCTTCCTTCCTTCCTTCCTTCCTTCCTTCCTTCCTTCCTTCCTTCCTTCCTTCCTTCCTTCCTTCCTCTCCCTTTCTTCTTTCTCCCCTTTTCTCTTTCTCTTTCTTTCTTTCTTTCTTTCTTTCTTTCTTTCTTCTTTCTTTCTTTCTTTCTTTCTTTCT